>NC_088643.1:39216723-39274223 GCF_964019385.1 Sycon ciliatum
CTATCCACACAGTGTCGGCAAGTCTGTAACTGGTGGTTATGTATACCGGGGATGCCTGTCACCAAACCTTCAGGGTCTCTATATCTATGCAGACTTTGTCAGTGGGTAAGTTTTGCCATTGTCATGCAGACTTTGTCCATGGGTGAGTTTTTCAACTGCCATGCAGACTTTGCTTGCATGCTTCAAAATGTGACCAGCAATCCTGCTGTACTTCAAGTGCAGCATGGTCGTCGCTATCATAAGATCAAGAGCGGCAGGTCTGAGCCGTCTCTTCACTTTGCACATTCAATGTGTGTCTATGTCCATACTAAGCCTGACCAGCTACACACATTCTTGAGCATGCAACTACTCTGTACTACGAAATTAATGTTCTTGAGCATGCAACTACTCTGTACTACAAATTTTCCATGTGTAAAGAGTGTGCATCAAGTGTTGGACTGAGTACTCGCCAACTCTCAGCTCCACACCCCCGTGACCCGGTAGTGCCAATCACTGGCTTCTTGATGGAGGGTGATGTGTGCACGAAAGAGTTTTCTGTCTACTTTATTCCTGTAGGGGCGTGTATAACCTCCGACAGCCTCCCCAGCCGTCCCAGCAGTGGAATAACTCTCAGTTCTGTTTCGGGGATAGCTCGATGTGTAACAACGGACTTACTGACCTGTCAAGTACGAAATATATTCTTTCCTTTGGTCAAGACGAGAGTGGTAAGTGATTGCGGTAATCACCAAAACAAATTTGAAGTGAACTTTTAGAAGTGTAGGTATGCCGGTCTGGCTACCTCTCAACCACTGGACATGCGTCAGTCTGTATGCGACTGAAAGAGAAATCAAAGCAGTGATCTTTGTTTTTATTTGATGGGCGGGGCTTTCCACTGTAAGAGGGAATGGTGTGCAATCCTATGCCATCATTATGATGTGTGAAGAAGGTAGGCATGACTTTGAGACAGCAAGATATGCATGTCTGATCATGCCAGTAGCTGAATACCCTGCTTGACTGCCTTTCCGTCTTTTCCACTATCGCTGTTCTTTGCAATAAGTGCCACACACTATCTACTAGTACCTGCCAGTATTATCAACTACAGCTACACAACAAGGGCAATCAAGGCTTGTTTGTCCCTGCAAAGTTTCATGTGTTGGCACGGTTCTGTATTACGCTCTGTCAGCACACTGGATGCATTCTCCGGTGGCATTATCAAGTAGATAGTGTGTAGCACTTATTTTGCAAACAAGTAATGTATTTTTTAAACCTCGCTATACAATGTACAGTCGTTGCAAGTGAAGTCCGGAACGTTGTACAGGTGCCACAAACCGATTTCGATGGTCTCGTGTGTGCCAGTGTGTGTGCGTGCGTGCGTGCGTGTGCGTGTGTGTGTCTGTATGAGAGAGAGAGAGAGAGAGAGAGAGAGAGAGAGAGAGAGAAATAGAAGGGAGAGAGAGAGAGAATGTGTGCTCAGAGTGTTGAGTGGCTTTCTGCACTTCAGCTGTACTTGCATGCCAGAATCAAACCGTCTGTCGATCTTCTGTGTGAATTATAGGTGAGGTATACATCTTGTCTACAAACTTCCCATCACCAACATCTGCAGGAGGCAAGGTCTATTGGATAGTGGATCCATCCCGGTTAGTAAAGTTCAAACAACTTTTCAATGAGCCTACAAACAAACGTTTCCCTAACAAACGAGAACTGGATATTCTAATGTCCGATCTAGACACATGTGCGTGCTGGAGTTGTTACAATCAGTACCAAATTTACTATCCTGCTACAACCCAGCTTTGAGTCCACAATCAGAAGATCCACTGGTCAACACGTCGATGAGTTAATCTGCTCTAGGAGTGCATAAACGGCACAATGTATTTGAATTTGAGCTGCAAAACTGTTAAAAACCTACATTTATAGTGCGTCACTTCCAACAAAAAGTCCTCCTGTTAGCTCTACCAGTGATGTTGTTGTGCTTCAATCAAGATGTCGACCAATGCTTGCATCAGTGATGATCGATCGAGGAATTTGCCATTTTATGGAGCGTGTGCCGATGGAGTGTAGATGCTATGCAGATGCACTTTCAGTGTGATGTCTGCATGTTCTCGTGCCAATGCTTCTACAAGTACATGATGACAGAACTCAGTGCAGGAACTATACTGAATGGTCTTAGATTCTCTGGCGCATGGCGTGCCTTCTGTGTGAATGATGCATGGTGCTGTGTGCGCTGTGTGTTTGTGATTGCTGTGACTGTCCAGACGCGGTGATCCAGTGTGTGCTGTGTGTTTGTGATTGCTGACTGTCCAGACGTGGTGATCCAGTGTGTGCTGTGTGTTTGTGATTGCTGTGACTGTCCAGACGTGGTGATCCAGCTCAATGCAATACACTGTTCACAACAGCGCAGAATAGTGAGTACCAAGAACTGCGACCAGCAATCATTGAAAACATAATGTTCTCCACCTAAAAGCAAGGTATTCGCCGAATCTCAACCTTTGCTCTGTCTCTCCATCTCTGCGTCTGTAGCTCTGTCTCCGTTGCTCATTCACATTATCAGTGTTTGTCTGATCTTTGTTCTCCTTTGCTCCCTAGCTACAGAAATACCTATACACTTCGTGAGTGGAGGCAGTGTTCCAGTTGACTTTAATCCAACTTCTTCTGCATCCTCAACACTATCACATTCTTCACGTCCTACATCGTATCCCGGCAGCTCAACATTGTCACATTGTTCAGGTAATGCAAAATATGCCACTTTTTTAGATAATTATCCGAGTCCTATTGTGGAACAAGATGACTATTGTATTGTTTAGTTGGTGACACTAAAATCCCAACAGAGCACCAGATAGTCTACACTGATTTTACTAGCAACTATTATGTACATGTAAAAGTGCTATCCTTATGGCCGTGATATTATTATTATTATTATTATTATTATTATTATGAAATGACCCAAAGGCAATGTGCCTATCGAGGGGTTCATTTGATTGAAAGAACAGTAGATGTAGATGTATGTACAAAGAAGAAGTAGGGATTGATGAGGAGAGAAATGGGGAAAATCAACTGCAAGGTGGCGGAATTCCGTTGATTGCATAAGCATAGTCAGCTGTAAATTTCCTGAGGGCAGCTTTGAACTTATAGAGCGAGGCTTCCGATGTTAGACTGGGGGGTAAACAGTTCCATAGAATAGCAGTTCGGAACATGAAGAGAGACTTAGACAATGATTTAAATTTGGGAAGAATGATTTTATTTGGTCGTCGCTCACTATTCGTAATCTTGAAATGGAAATCAGCAAGGTAATCACGATGATGGAAAACATATCTGTGAAAAGTAGTGAGACTGATGATTTGACGACGATAGGCTAGTGACTCTAGGGAGCATTTAGAATTTAAGACAGATTTGGAAGAAGTGTAATCAAATGCAATTTTTTTCTTTTTCAGTAGAGCTCTAGCAAACCTTGCCTGTAATTGATCAAGAGTGGTCATGGGTTTCTTATTAGATCCAAACGACCACACCGTACAGCTATATTCGATCACAGGTCTTACGAACCCTTTGTACAGTATGATCATTGCCGAAGGCGTAAGTTGCTGGGACATAATTGACAGTAGGTGCACTCGATATCTGAACTTCGAAGTTATTGAGGCGACATGTTTGCGGAAATCCAGGTTGTCGGTCAAGGTGATGCCAAGATGTTGCAGTTCAGAAACCACCGTTAATGGCTCATTGTACATTTGGTATTGGATTCCTGCAGTAGGTGTATCATTGATAGCTCTATGGCACAGCACGGATGTCTTGCTTGCTATCAGTGCTGAGTGATTACTGCAATGTGTTCGCTATGTGTTCACACTGTTCATGCAGGCTTATCACCATGGTGTGGACTATTGCTGAGCAACATACTTGTTCTATGCATTCTGAGTCTTCAATGATCCACTCACTAACTCGACTAGACTAGTGAGAACAGCAGCCCAAGCTCACTCACCACCCTCAGTGTCGTCACGCCAGGATCAGAACTTAGCACAACCGATCACCGTGGATTAAGATACACATTTACTCTCCTCGTCCTTCCTCATTATATTTGGGGCAGGGAAGTACATGCATCATAGGCAATACTTCGACATTGCTGCAGTGGTGCTGACTTTCTCTCTTCCATGTACCCGTGCATGAAAACGAAGCAACGAGTCACCAAGTATACTTGGCAGACGTTTGTTTCAAGTAACGTCATTAGTTGATAACTTATACAGGACAGAGCGGTGTCTGTTCCAATTGCACATCAGGAATAATTTATTATGAAGCATGGTCACGGTATGTCTGGATTACATGAACAGTATTGGCATTTTAGCTGTCTTTGTCCACGGATTTCTGATACATTCTTTGTTAGTAAACACCGGTATTAGTTGTTATTCTTTTGATATGATGCTGGCCGTCCTACTTCAAAGTATACTCAACCATACACGAGCTGTGTTGAAATGCACGAAAATATTTTGAACTTTCTTCATTTGGCCATTTCTTGAAACTATTCCTGCAATATTTATAGAATTATAATGCCCAAAATGTCAAATGGGGTGCAATCACACGCACACACTCTACGTGTTGTTTTGAAGCGTAACTAGTCTGCATGAAGTATTAAAGTAAAATTGTAAAATACTTGTGAAGTAGTAATCATAGAAAAGCTTGATAAATACACTGGAAATGGAAGTAGATCTGATTAGTGTAGATACTACCGGAGCAGCACACCAAATATAACGCGGGTGTATTTTCGTAGTTGTTTTGTCAGTAAGTCGGGATAGCTGTACGGGTTTAATTTAATTCTCTGATAGTTTTCATAAAAATTGACCATAATTATAGTGTTTGCCTGGCAGAGGATTACGATGGCTGTGCATTTCGGTTTGTCAATGTTGGGATCGTAAAACTATGTCGAGATGCGCACACTGTAGCGGTGAAAATGGTCTGCGGAAGGAGCCAAACTAATCTAGTGTGTGCTGGTCTACTTATCAGGCTGCACAAGCTCAGCAGAAGTATTGTAATTCTTCTACGCAACTTCACCTGGTCGCGTTACCCTCGAGATAAATAAATAAGACTGATAATCTGGTCAATCTGGTCTGATACTCCTGATTTGATGACTTGGTGTGATATATGGTGATGGTGTGATATATCTAAATGTATAAGCACAGGTACATACAGGTCCACCTCTGCTGTCTCAGGCGGAGTTGACTGTAGCTAGCCAATCTCGGCCACCATGTGCAGCACTGCACCATATGCAGCACTGCACCATATGCAGCACTGCACCATATGCAGCACTGCACCATTCACTGTCTGTAGTTAGCCAATCGCGATCACCTGAGTTCCTTGTTTCCTTGTAGCTAGCCAACCGGGCTTGCTAGCACTACACGATTCACTGCCTGTAGTTAGCCAATCGCGATCACCAGCACAGCACCCCGTTCACTGTGAGTGTCCATTACTGGCAATCACTCAACACACTACTAGTCTATAAGAGAATAGCTGTGTCGCATCACTGTGTTGATGGTGATGTGCACAAACAGGCTGGCTCCTGGCAGCCTGTGCCCAGTTTGGGATTGCAGGTTGACATTACGGAAGCCTGCAGTGCGCGTGAGAAACAGAGAGACGGAAAGAGAGATGGAGAGAAAGTGTGTGTGTGTGTGTGTGTGTGTGTGTGTGTGTGTGTGTGTGTGTGTGTGTGTGTGTGTGTGTGTGTGTGTGTCCAGTTCTCCCACAGTGTAGAGGAGGATACCATCAGGGATCACAGCCTATACTGGCATGCCATGGTGTAGAGATTGTGTGCAGCAATGGTGTTGCTGTACTAGTATTCCCTTAGCTTAGCTCATCTAGCCACACGATGCTTAAAAACAGCACGCTGGGAAGCTCAGTTAATACTGTCACAAGTTTCCACGTGCAAGAAACTAGTGCAAACACAAGCATACACCGTCACTGCCGGCTTGATACCTCACCAGTATTATGTGATCTTAATACTCATCTCCTTACTATCCAGTACACTTTGGCATTCTTCGGTGCCGTGAGATATAGTTCATACTAATCTTCATTGCGTCTTCTTTCCACTCCTTCGACTTTTCCTAATCCGAGCATTCCAAGTTAAAAGGTCATTGGTTTCACGGCGGTGATGTGTCGGAGCTAGGTGCCAGGTGTTTGAATGCCTCGGTGCCTCTGTCAGTTTTGCACGGTGTTGTCGCACTATCCGACTGCACCCTGTATATGACCTGGTTGTATTGGAGGACCGCTATTCACAACTACTTGTGACAATTCTTTCTGCTCCTTATACTGCAAATCTTCAAATCATTCGCCTGGTGAGACCTCTTTTGTGCGATCCCATAACGAGAGAGCTTGGAAGCTCAGGGCCCTACGCTATGCTTTGTTGCTTAGCTCATCGTGCATGTTGTTAGAACTGATGGAAATATTTTTTCCTTTGATTAGCTACATCATTGTATTGCAAAAACGTTTCAATGAGTTACTGAAGTAACGTCTTCTGCATAGCGACGGGACCGGCGCTGACTCTGTCGATCACGGGCGTTCTGGAGTCGACGGGATGTCTGTCCTGACGTTTCCTGGGACCGGCGCTGACTCTGCCGATCACGGGCGGTCTGGAGTCGACGGGATGTCTGTCCTGACGTTTCCTGGGACCGGCACTGACTCTGCCGATCACGGGCGTTCTGGAGTCGACGGGATCTCTCTTCCGACGTTTCCTGTGACCGGCGCTGACTCGCCCGTTCACGCTTATTTTGGAGACGACGGGATCTCTCTTCCAAAGTATGTTTCTGCTGACGCATCCTATCACCTATTCGGCAACTAACGTCCATTCTAATTGCATTTCCTCCTCGTCTCCCTATTTCTTTCCAGAAAGTCTCCCTATACACCAGGGAGTCGTATACATAATACGACGAATATTGTGGCCAGCTGTGTTTGATGGTACGGTACGGTACGGGACAGATACGGGATAGCGCCAGGCGTGACACAAACAAATAAACAAATAAATACCAAATTAAAGCTGTGTGGACCCTGGCCAGCGCCAGACGTTACTGAAGTAAAGTCTTCTGCATACCGTAATTCCGCGCATATAAGCCCACGGGCCTATATCCGGATATAAGCCCACCTCCGGTTATAAGCCCATGGGCTAATAAACAGACACAAATGAGACTCGCGTGTCACTCTTCCTACCATTGTACAGCAGGTCAGTGCAGTTTACCAGTAGAGTATGGTACACCCACTATGGCCACGGACTTGTACTTTTTCGGGAACCGTCAAAATTCGAATATTGGCCCATGGGCTAAAAAACGAACATGTTTTACTGGATATTTTATCCCCAAACTGCATTATTTCACATATAAGCCCATGGGCTTATGGGCTTATATGCGCGGAATTACGGTAGCTACGGGAATAAAGCTTTCAGTTGTCAACAAACTTTCACTATTCAGGGCTTTCCAAAAAGAAATCGATCCATACTTTTTTGTTTTTACACGGGTCTGATCACTACTTTGGGCTAGCAACTAGTTTGGCCAGTTGGCACCAAGCGGCAAATAATTAATTAGCAAAACGTATTGATCGATAAAACTTCAGTAGTCAAACTTCACCTAGGGTTCCCAGTAAAAAAGGCAGTAGCCGTTGGGACTCCCCCCTAGTAAAATAATAAAAAAACTACTGCTACTACTACATAATCTCAGCATTCGTGCAATGCTCCTCTCACCTTGTTGAATGGCACTAAACGGCAGCGTTAGCTGTCCAACACAACGATCTGGCTTTCCACAGTCCAGCACAGAAAAGCGCACAAAAGCCAGTACTGGGTTGCTAACGGTAAACTTTGCAGTTTCTCCAAACGGCACTTGAAATCCTGTGCACAAACCGGGATGCCCAAACCGCCACACATAGTTTTGACAATGTCTGCAAACAAACATCAAACCTGTCGGCATGGATTCACGCTACCTTCTCTCAAGTACTAGCCCTGCCAATGCCGCCGGACTATCCAAGCTGCCTGGAGTCCAGACAATCCTTTTAATCTTTCTTCATTATTCTCATTGCGATGTGAGACTAGTATTGATTTGAAAGCCATATGTATGTGACCAGTATTCAGAATAGCGGGAGGTCGGGGGGGGGGGGAGTCAAATCTTGCCTTGCACATGAGTGCGCTTGGGAAACATACAGACATGGGCACTTAGTAAGTATTTTCAAAAACATGTTAACAATAGTTGACGTGTCATGACGGAAGACCATGCCAGGGTAGACATGTCCTGAAGGAAGCCGACATGTGACAATATCGATATCCAAAGACTAGGTGGCTGGGTGCATGTGTTGAAGACCAGGTGGCTGGGTGAATGTGTTGAAGACCAGGTGGCTGGGTGCATGTGTTGAAGACCAGGTGGCTGGGTGCATGTGTTGAAGACCAGGTGGCTGGGTGCATGTGTTGAAGACCAGGCAGGTGGCTGGGTGCATGTGTTGAAGACCAGGTGGCTGGGTGCATGTGTTGAAGACCAGGTGGCTGGGTGCATGTGTTGAAGACCAGGTGGCTGGGTGCATGTGTTGAAGACCAGGTGGCTGGGTGCATGTGTTGAAGACCAGGTGGCTGGGTGCATGTGCTGAAGACCAGGTGGCTGGGTGCATGTGCTGAAGACCAGGTGGCTGGGTGAATGTGCTGAAGACCAGGTGGCTGGGTGCATGTGTTGAAGACCAGGTGGCTGGGTGCATGTGTTGAAGACCAGGTGGCTGGGTGCATGTGTTGAAGACCAGGTGGCTGGGTGCATGTGTTGAAGACCAGGTGGCTGGGTGCATGTGTTGAAGACCAGGTGGCTGGGTGCATGTGCTGAAGACCAGGTGGCTGGGTGCATGTGTTGAAGACCAGGTGGCTGGGTGCATGTGTTGAAGACCAGGTGGCTGGGTGCATGTGCTGAAGACCAGGTGGCTGGGTGCATGTGTTGAAGACCAGGTGGCTGGGTGCATGTGTTGAAGACCAGGTGGCTGGGTGCATGTGTTGAAGACCAGGTGGCTGGGTGCATGTGTTGAAGACCAGGTGGCTGGGTGCATGTGTTGAAGACCAGGTGGCTGGGTGCATGTGTTGAAGACCAGGTGGCTGGGTGCATGTGTTGAAGACCAGGTGGCTGGGTGCATGTGTTGAAGACCAGGTGGCTGGGTGCATGTGTTGAAGACCAGGTGGCTGGGTGCATGTGTTGAAGACCAGGTGGCTGGGTGCATGTGTTGAAGACCAGGTGGCTGGGTGCATGTGTTGAAGACCAGGTGGCTGGGTGCATGTGTTGAAGACCAGGTGGCTGGGTGCATGTGACAGACCAGGTGGCTGGGTGCATGTGTTGAAGACCAGGTGGCTGGGTGCATGTGTTGAAGACCAGGTGGCTGGGTGCATGTGTTGAAGACCAGGTGGCTGGGTGCATGTGTTGAAGACCAGGTGGCTGGGTGCATGTGCTGAAGACCAGGTGGCTGGGTGCATGTGTTGAAGACCAGGTGGCTGGGTGCATGTGTTGAAGACCAGGTGGCTGGGTGCATGTGTTGAAGACCAGGTGGCTGGGTACATGTGTTGAAGACCAGGTGGCTGGGTGCATGTGTTGAAGACCAGGTGGCTGGGTGCATGTGCTGAAGACCAGGTGGCTGGGTGCATGTGTTGAAGACTAGGTGGCTGGGTGCATGTGTTGAAGACCAGGTGGCTGGGTGCATGTGTTGAAGACCAGGTGGCTGGGTACATGTGTTGAAGACCAGGTGGCTGGGTGCATGTGTTGAAGACCAGGTGGCTGGGTGCATGTGTTGAAGACCAGGTGGCTGGGTGCATGTGTTGAAGACCAGGTGGCTGGGTACATGTGTTGAAGACCAGGTGGCTGGGTGCATGTGTTGAAGACCAGGTGGCTGGGTGCATGTGTTGAAGACCAGGTGGCTGGGTGCATGTGTTGAAGACCAGGTGGCTGGGTGCATGTGTTGAAGACCAGGTGGCTGGGTGCATGTGTTGAAGACCAGGTGGCTGGGTGCATGTGTTGAAGACCAGGTGGCTGGGTGCATGTGTTGAAGACCAGGTGGCTGGGTGCATGTGACAGACCAGGTGGCTGGGTGCATGTGTTGAAGACCAGGTGGCTGGGTGCATGTGACAGACCAGGTGGCTGGGTGCATGTGTTGAAGACCAGGTGGCTGGGTGCATGTGTTGAAGACCAGGTGGCTGGGTGCATGTGTTGAAGACCAGGTGGCTGGGTGCATGTGTTGAAGACCAGGTGGCTGGGTGCATGTGTTGAAGACCAGGTGGCTGGGTGCATGTGTTGAAGACCAGGTGGCTGGGTGCATGTGTTGAAGACCAGGTGGCTGGGTGCATGTGTTGAAGACCAGGTGGCTGGGTGCATGTGTTGAAGACCAGGTGGCTGGGTGCATGTGACAGACCAGGTGGCTGGGTGCATGTGTTGAAGACCAGGTGGCTGGGTGCATGTGTTGAAGACCAGGTGGCTGGGTGCATGTGTTGAAGACCAGGTGGCTGGGTGCATGTGTTGAAGACCAGGTGGCTGGGTGCATGTGCTGAAGACCAGGTGGCTGGGTGCATGTGTTGAAGACCAGGTGGCTGGGTGCATGTGTTGAAGACCAGGTGGCTGGGTGCATGTGTTGAAGACCAGGTGGCTGGGTACATGTGTTGAAGACCAGGTGGCTGGGTGCATGTGTTGAAGACCAGGTGGCTGGGTGCATGTGCTGAAGACCAGGTGGCTGGGTGCATGTGTTGAAGACTAGGTGGCTGGGTGCATGTGTTGAAGACCAGGTGGCTGGGTGCATGTGTTGAAGACCAGGTGGCTGGGTACATGTGTTGAAGACCAGGTGGCTGGGTGCATGTGTTGAAGACCAGGTGGCTGGGTGCATGTGTTGAAGACCAGGTGGCTGGGTGCATGTGTTGAAGACCAGGTGGCTGGGTACATGTGTTGAAGACCAGGTGGCTGGGTGCATGTGTTGAAGACCAGGTGGCTGGGTGCATGTGTTGAAGACCAGGTGGCTGGGTGCATGTGTTGAAGACCAGGTGGCTGGGTGCATGTGTTGAAGACCAGGTGGCTGGGTGCATGTGTTGAAGACCAGGTGGCTGGGTGCATGTGTTGAAGACCAGGTGGCTGGGTGCATGTGTTGAAGACCAGGTGGCTGGGTGCATGTGACAGACCAGGTGGCTGGGTGCATGTGTTGAAGACCAGGTGGCTGGGTGCATGTGACAGACCAGGTGGCTGGGTGCATGTGTTGAAGACCAGGTGGCTGGGTGCATGTGTTGAAGACCAGGTGGCTGGGTGCATGCACTCTCTATACTGTTTACCATTTTGATTGACTTGTTTGGTGCGGAACTCCTGTCGGTCGCACGGCAAACCCAGGATGTCAATGCACACAACCGGGCTGATGACCTGCACATCGAGACCAGTACGCAGCAATACAGTCAAGACCCTGGTACTCAGTCAACCGCTCTGAGAACAACACACAATACAGTCCAGACCCCGGTACTTAGTCAACTAACTTGTGACCTTTCTGAGCCCATGTTATGACCAGACCCGGCGGCATCCATGGTGTCATGTTATGACCAGCAGACCGGCATCCATGGTGTCATGTTGTGACCAGCGGACCGGCATCCATGGTGCAGACCGGCATCCATGGTGTCATTGGAGAGAACATGACTACTGAAACTGTGGCCCACTTTGTCCTGCGGGTATTCAACCCCGATTTATCTCTCCGTCCCACATGGGATGTCCTTGTCTATGTAACTATACCCTTTCATCCCCCTCAATCTTGAGCAAGTTTTACATGCATAACCTCGTTTACAATTCATATTCAACAAAAAGTATGTGGAGCGATTGGTGGGTAAAGCAGGATCTGGTATAGTCACCTGTGCGCATACCCTAGTATTTTAGCTTGCATCACATATGTCACTCAGCCTACAAACTGGAAATGAAGTAGCTCGCCTGATATTACAACATACCTCAGCCGATGATGAACTGTGTGCATTAGGTAGCTGATGGCCACTTATCATCTGCAAGCCAGAACAGCAATGGCATAAACACATTGGAGTGCCACATGTGACTATATGAACTCACGGGTACTCTTCTGAATTACTCAGAGAAACTGGTTGGCACAATGACATGGTCACAGTGTCTGCTTGTCATGATACAACAGGCAAGTCCGTCCGCCTGGTAATGTACAATAGACACAGAACTAGAGTACAAGGGAGAATTCATATGCTAGTAACACATTTATGCATGGAATGAGTGGGGTGAGTGGGGTGAGTGGTGTGGGAACGCAGGTACATGTATCCACCCAAATTCCGTTCTCGACATTGATGCATGCAGCTACTTTGAAGTACAGTGAAGATTGGTTATAACGACATTGGTTTTAACGACAGATCAGCTACAACGACAAAAAAACCATGGCAGCAGCAGTTTTGTATTGATTTGTGTACAAAAAAGATCGGTTGCAACGACAACTCGAATAACGACAAATCGAGAATAACGACCAAATTGTCATCCACCGTAGTGTGAAAATGGGTCAAAATAACGGCATTCTCAAGACTGCGACGTACGATGTACGATCGATTCTGGCTTTCACAGGTGCCGCGGGACGGGTGCACAAGATCGTACAGTGCAGTCTAGTGTACATCAACTGTACACTGCACTGCACTGCACTGCACTGCACACTCATACACGCCCGGAAACTTCGAAGGAGTGTCGACATGTCGTAGATCTACTGACGGTAAAATACGTGTACTGTGTACAGGTGTAGTGCGCACTTACTCTCCGTGCCTTCCATAACTTCTGCGACGGATTTTCGCAATATTTGCCATGCTTCTTTCTCCGAGAAATCACTTTCTCAGTTGTCGTTGGACCAAAGACTTGGAAGTTCGAGATGTCTCGCCCTGTCTCTGTTGGAAAGCGAAAGCGCTTCTCCTATGCGGAAAAGTACGCCATTCTGCAGGAGCTGGACAAAGGTGCAAAGCGGACATTCGTTCAAGAAAAGTATGGAGTCGCGCACGGTACTCTCGCTGGCTTCATCAAGAACTGAGAGGAGATTGTGGCCAAAGTGAAGAAAGCGACGTCAATGGATGCCAAGAGCTCTAGGCAGTCGAATTTTCCTGAGTTGGACGAAGCGCTCCTTGTGTTCAGTTGAAAAAAGCACCATTGTGCAGAAAATTAATTTTGCCGCGTTTTGGTGTGCATATTGTGTTGGAAATCCCAGGATCGGATGTAGTGACAGATCGCAAATAAGGACTTTTTTGGCGTTCCATCTCATGTGTCGTTATAACCAAGCTTCACTGTATATAAAAAAAGAGTGTACCTCTTACCCGAATAGTAATACACTTCGGCTCTACGCCATAGGCGGACGGGGTGTTTGTCACACAATTGAACGGACGATCCTCTAGATACGTCAGCAACACAATAACAGCAGCCATGGTTACCATAGTTACAGGTGAAGGGTTCTCTAGCAGAGTGAGCTTTATGCCAACAACTTTAGAATTCTTGTTTTCTGTTATCATCTGACAGAGTGAGTCACAAAGAATTTGCTGGTTAAAATGTTCCTATGGTAATACAGTACAGCCTACAGGAAAAGCAATGTCCAAATCACCTTAACAACACACCCTGATGTCTGCACTGTCGAAGCTATGATCTAATAGTCGAAACACCTTTTCTTGCTTTACCTTGGATGCGAAGTGACCCACCTACTACGTCATGGCATACAAGTCAAAAATCCATATGAAGATTTGAATCTAAATCCGCTTTTCGCTCTTTCTGCTTGGCTGGAAGTTTCGTTAATATAGTACTTCCCTCTTTATTTTACAAAAGATATTTCAAATTCTATCTCATGTACAGAGCCACGGCTTTAAAGGGGCACTCCGGGAATTTTTTTGGTGGTGTGTTCTCTTCATGGGGGCCTTATATGGCCCCCAAGGAATGGGGAATCGCGAAAACTAGACCCAAAAAGTCGATATATGAAGCCAGGGAGGGCCAAGTTTGTCTCCTCTTTTGATGGTTTTGATGACATCACGTGTGCTTAGTATTCAAAATCTCTGCATTTGAAGATCTTAGTTGTTTGAATTTTCTGGTGATGAAGAACGATGTTTGGTCGACATTCCCAAGCTTCACATCTGCGGCCATACTCTAAGGAACCTGAAGGACCTCCTGAGGTGCCCCTGGTAGAAGCGCAGCCTGATGAGGGCCAGGAGATTGGAGCGGACGACTTCACTGGTCTGAGTACGAGGATCCCGAAATTCTCTATACGCCATGAGGCATATGGTCAGAACAGTTTTGTTTAGACAAGCTGACGCGAAGTCGGGGTGATGTGTAACGCATGTCAAAGGGCTGCCAATGCTAACAGCTGCAGCGCTCTCTCGACAGCAAAGGTAATCGACTGCCCTCTGCATCACCCCACATTTCTGGCAGGAACACCAATCGTTATTTCCTTGTCGACCAGTGAAGTCGTCCGCTCCAACTTCCTGGCCCTCAGCAGGCTGCGCTTCTACCAGGGGCACCTCAGGAGGTCCTTCAGGTTCCTTAGAGCATAGTCGCAGTTGTGAAGCTTGGGATTGTTGACCAAACATCGTTCTTCATCACCAGAAAATTCAAAAAACTAAGATCTTCAAATGCAGAGATTTTGAATACTAAGCACACGTGACGTCATCAAAACCATCAAAAGAGGAGACAAACTTGGCCCTCCCTGGCTTCATATATCGACTTTTTGGGTCTAGTTTTCGCGATTGCCCATTCCTTGGGGACCATATAAGGCCCCCATGAAGAGAACACACCACCGAAAAAAATCCCGGAGTGCCCCTTTAAAACTGAGACAGGCTGTATAATCAAATACACCACCATGGCTTCAGAGGTGCGGACACACGGTTAAAAGCAATGTCCAAACCCCCACAGCAACAGGCAAGCAATACGGCTTATGCCGGTTAGTACAAGTTGTACAGATCCCGTAGAATCCCGTAGACCCGGTTGGGTGTTGAATGTGCAGGACCCTATTGTGTTTTCTGCTATTTCCACAAGAAATGGGCCCTGAAGGCATTTCATACGAAATCCTTTTTCTGACAAAGATCTAGCTAGTCACTAGTTCTAACCAAAGTGAAGAAGCTGGAAAAGCGATTGCTTGCAAATACATTATGAGGCTAAGAGGTCAAATGCGCATGCATAGCACACAATGAACACCCAACCGGGTCTACGGGATTCTACGGGATTTCGTGAATCTGTACAACTAGTAGTACTAACCGGCATAACTAGGTCTATGCCCAGATCAGTACAATCAATAGAAACGTAGATAGCAAGACCACACTGCATTGCTTACAGGATCAGTAGGGAACTCATTGATAACGTCAAAGCAATCCTTGGCACAAACTAAAGGTAATAATACAGCAACTACCTACGCTCTCTTAGAAACTCCGGCTTCAGCACAAGACCACAGTTGCCATTCTGTGTGAACATTGCTCTATTCAGGTCCATAGCTACACCGGGTGTCTGGTAGTTCAGTGCAACTACATTTACCAAACACGCACATGCACACACAAACACACACACACACACACACACACACACATATACACACACATATACACACCTCAGACCTCAGACATGCCCATCGCGGGAGCGATGATAGCGAACAGCTATGTTTTTAGACATAGCAACTTGTGCTGGGATTACACCATCCAACAGCTTGCAAGGCTGATGAATTGACCGCCACTATTTTTAGCCTGGTATCCACCACACAGCTGTTTGAAGTGACTTTTTCTGGCCAGTGAATCCCTATTTTTCATTTTTCCATTTTTTTTCTTTTTTTTTTCTTTTTCTACACACACACCACACCACATACTCCGGCATACATATACACATACACACACACACACATATACACACACACATACACACACACACACAATCTAATCAATCACAAAAAAAATTGAAGTTGAAACTGTGACTGGTTGTTGCCGGGTTTTGGGACTGGTCACCCGTGGTCATGGGGCCTTTGTGGTCATACGGTTGGTTGCAAGGCCGGCATGTGACTGCTCATAGGACATTGGTTAGTCATTGAGTTCTACACATACATAGACGTACAAAAATATTAACTTCAACACAGCACTTCCACTTCATACTCTGATCCCCCCCCCCCCCCCCCACACACACATACACACACGCACCCCCCCCCCCCCCCCCCCACACACACACACAAACCCACACACACACACACACACACACACACACACATGCACACACACACACATACACACACACATACACACACACAGTGATACACACACACACACACACACACACACACACACACACACACACACACACACACACACACACACACACACACACACACACACACATACACACACACATGCACATGGCAGTTGGGCCACAGAAACCCTAGGCAATGTGCTAACATTGCTAACGGGTACGACCAATGCAAGAGTGCCATCACGCAGAGACTGGGTACGTACTTACCCATCTGTGTCCCACAGTTCCAGCCCGTCACTGGGTTCAAGTTGCTGGAGTCTATGCGATGACCGGCTGGATAGACCCGTATGATTTGTCGTTTAGTGTGCTCAGCCATTTGCTCACACGTACTGGAGCTAGAGAGTAGCTTGTTGAGAGTGTTCTCCTTGATGGATGACATCTCCCAGTAGTTACCTGCTTACACACCAACACCGTGAGAATTACAGTCAGAAACGGGCTGTCAATAGAACTACAACAGAAACGGGCTGTCAACTGAGAACTACACTGAGACTTGCATTGATACCACAGCTACAAGACTTCGTACACAAGGTACAATGGTACACTACAACCCCCCACCCACCCATGGGCACCTCCCCAGCTAGGTTCTCTGACAGCAAAACACATCTACAGAAGATTGCAACTGTGGTACTGAAAAGGGCAAAAAAAAGAAAATCTCATATATTCATAGTCATGTTAGATATACTTTCAAGTAGCACGAAAGCAGGTTATCTTTGATTCACCTGCTTTCAAAGTTGTGAATTTCACCGGTTGAATGATGTTGACCATGATTGACAGTTCCTTGGCAACCTTTTGCGACTTGGCATCCTGCAAAGTGTGAGCATGTGTGTGTGTGTGTGTGTGTGTGTGTGTGTGTGTGTGTGTGTGTGTGTGTGTGTGTGTGTGTGTGTGTGTGTGTGTGTGTGTGTGTGTGTGTGTGTGTGTGTAAGGGAGGGAGGGAGAAAGAGAAAGAGAGAGAGAGAGAGAGACACACACGGAAAAGAGAAATAGGTCCAGTTTGGATGTGTCGTGACTCAAAGTTTCATGCCACTGCAATCATCAGGCGACTTATAATAAAAACCTAAGACTAATCATTATGAACAAGATCATACGTGATACTTGGCGCTTAGATTGTCATTACTCTACGGGATTCACGAATGAAGGTCAATATCACACAGATGTTATGGATGATGTGAGGGATAAGTAATCGGATAATGTTGGCACTGACGTATGCCAAACCAGTCATTAAAAAGGTGCAACCTATGCAGAATTGAGAAGCTTACTACATTGAACAATGCCAGCAACCGAAAGAGCCTGAACAGAAGAAACGAACTAGTGTCAAAATGCCGCCATGAAAACAAATTATTACATAAAAAACGTCACACCTAGTACCTAGCGTGACATAGTAGAACAAGTAGCAGCCAGTCGCAGCTGCCGCGCAAGGACAGTGCATTTGATTGTGAGAGTCAAGTTTGCGCCCTACCCCAGTTCACATGGCGGTGTCCACAGGTCTAGAGCTGCATTGCACTGCGCATCATGTTTATACAAACTCTGTAACTCATATGCACAGTATACCTTTGTCTGTGTAGCGTCCAGGGATTTTGAAGGTGAAACCGGCCGATTGTTAATGGAATTTTGTCGAGATATTTCTGCCTCCAACTTGTTCAAGAGCAGCAGATCACTCTGGCTTCCACTTAACGCGTCCATTGTATTATCCAAGGAGGAAAGATAAGGCGATGATGGTCGATTAGTGCTACCCGACTGATCTGTAGCGCCAATGGTAGACTGGAAATTGGTGTTGGTATGGTATTTGCACATGCACACACACACACACACACACACACACACACACGTGCACACACATGCACATGTACACACACGCACACATGCATGCATGCACACACACATGCACACACACACACACACACACACACACACACACACACACACACACACACACACACACACACACACACACACACACACACATACATACATGCACATACACACACATGAGCACACAGATTCACACACAACATTAATATCATCATATTTGCTATTGCCCGTGTAGAGTGTGTGTCTGTACAATGTGCCGAGGAAGTGCTACAGGTGTTCCCGGGTTCTTGGATTCTTGGATGCACACTGATCAAGTGACTAGCCTATGCATAGGTCCGGTGATGCACACTGGTTAAGTGGCTAGCCTATGTATGTCCAGTGCCTTGCGACAGAACTGGTTTCACATTGACACCAGCAACTTCCAACAAAGAAGACATTTTCACCTCCATTTGCTACCATGTAAGAATGCCAATGCCAAAGGCCCGTGGGAGACACCAAAGCAATGCCAAAGGCCCGTGGGAGACACCAAAGCAGTGCCAAAGGCCCGTGGGAGACACCAAAGCAATGCCAAGGGCCCGTGGGAGACACCAAAGCAATGCCAAAGGCCCGTGGGAGACACCAAAGCAATGCCAAAGGCCCGTGGGAGACACCAAAGCAATGCCAAGGGCCCGTGGGAGACACCAAAGCAATGCAAAAGGCCCGTGGGAGACACCAAAGCAATGCCAAAGGCCCGTGGGAGACACCAAAGCAATGCCAAAGGCCCGTGGGAGACACCAAAGCAATGCCAAAGGCCCGTGGGAGACACCAAAGCAATGCCAAGGGCCCGTGGGAGACACCAAAGCAATGCCAAAGGCCCGTGGGAGACACCAAAGCAATGCCAAAGGCCCGTGGGAGACACCAAAGCAATGCCAAAGGCCCGTGGGAGACACCAAAGCAATGCCAAAGGCCCGTGGGAGACACCAAAGCAATGCCAAAGGCCCGTGGGAGACACCAAAGCAATGCCAAAGGCCCGTGGGAGACACCAAAGTACGCGTGTAAAATAATTCACATCTCCGTTACCACCACCAATAAGCATTCAGTGTGCTTGGAACACCAGCTCTAGTAGTTTTCCTTGTGCACACCTTCATGTATGCATCAACTTCTCCAGATATATGAATCTACCATGTCATATACTTAGTTCTTATCATACAGTACAAGGTCAGCAATGGCATGAAAATGAAAAGGCTTTCCGCATACCTGTCTCCGTAGTCCATCTCGAGCACCCTCAGAAGAGCTGCCAAAAGATCCCGAGCCAATTGCATAGATCTTGCTGCCACTGGTTTTCCTCTGCAGTGCACAGCACACGTCAAAAGAAGGTACGTGTGGAGGTGTGCGGATGTGTGCTGACGTGTGCTGATGTGTGCTGAAGTATGCGGAGGTGTGCGCAAGTGTGATTCCGCCTAAAGAATATAACATTTATGTACAACATTGGTGACATTTGTAAGTAGAGCTAAAGTGGAATTCACTCAGCACGTACTCTGATAAGACATACTCTTGCTTAGCACGGACATTGTCCGGGGCACAATACTAGTGTAGTGATCCATTCTGAAGTGTGTAGGGATAAGAAATACCCACTACCTGGGATACTATTACTAAAGGATACTGTCCTGCTCAGTCTCATGGGGGGGGGGGGGGGGGTACCTAGTCTTATAGTCGTATCCCGGTTCCACTGTACCATCACTGCTACTGTCCTGTTTAACAGTGCCGTGCCGCTGTTTCAGTACATATGGCATAGATGCATGTAGTGATGCACTGAAGCACGACTGGACGACAAATTGCTCATTCGAAACTACCTGCTCCAATGAGTACCGGCAAGAAGCCATACAATCCTGTAGACAGCCTTACCACTGGTTGCACATGCATAGTATCAGTCACTGTGACATCACATGAAGCATTAACTATTAGCCAACATTATATTTACAATACTGCACAAGACTCTTACGTGGTAAGGAAACTTTGTCAAGTTTGTGGGGCTCATGTCGTCAGATGGCGTGCGACCGTTACGATGCTCACGCATCCCGGGAAACTGCGAGTCGCCATCATCACCACTAATACCTGACTTGTCATCACCAATGTCCACACTCCTATAGCTGATGCCTTCCTGTGACACACAGTACATGTACACACAGCATGCTGGCAATGGTAGCGACGGATCCAGCGATCTCTAAAGGTGGGTGGTGGGGGTTCCAGTATAGTCAAAACTGAATAGCTGATACATGTACATGGACACGCATATGGTTGCCAGTAGCACATTTATGAAATATAGGCTGCAACCACACTAGGTACAAAATCACGTACAAACGGCATTACAGTAGAAAACGTCATGGCGACGGTTGCTAAATGCAAAATGCGCTTTGTAGGTTTTCAGCAACTGGCGCACCCCTGTAGAAAGCCACGTTTGTCGTTTTTGTCGTTTTCGCGCTCCATCTTCTGTGTACAACTTTGTTTTTGTACCTGGTCGTCGTACATAGCATCAGCATCAGCATTGTTTTTGAATTTCCCGGTCTTTTCCAGCGCATGTCACACGCTTTGGTACGACAACGTCACATGCTGGTCGCGTGAAAACGTCATCTATGCAGACCGAAAAGTGTAGTGTGGTTGCGTACCGACTTGTACTGAGATATGCAAGAAATTTTGTACTGTGATTTTTACGTAGTGTGGTTGCGGCCTAAGGGGGTTCCGCGGAACCCCTAGAACCCCTTCTGGATCTGCCCGTGAATGGGTTCCAATGGAAATAAGACTCCAACAGTGTACAGGCAAGAAGCTACTTGGAGTACGAATTGGAGTAAGAATCCCCTTCTAAAGTTCTCCAATAACTTGTATGGTATAAAAATAGCATTGATTTCAATGGTAAAGGTCCCAGGTTGACCAGATCAGCCAAAGTGTAGACTAATCTACATGTATTCTGTGACACCAAGAGTACATGAAAACCAGAGTGTGCAGCTTGGGGCCTTTTCTGCTATGGGTGTCTGTCACGGCGAAATTCCGTGATTACATCATATTTGGCCCAGATCTGAGGCGGGAAATGGCGTAGTGCGTACAACTGAGCTGCAGTTGTGCAGAAAGAGACCTGCTTGAATCCTGCTTGTACGCACTACATCACTAAAATGATGTAATCACGGAATTTCGCCGTGACAGCAACCCATCCGAGCTGCACACTCTGGTTTTCATGTACTCTTGGTGACACCATGATGATACAACTCTAGCAGATCAGTGACTGGTGTCATAGAGATAAGCTTTGTAATAGAGGAGGTAGGGAACAGCCAATTTTCCTTGTTTTGCTCAGTACTACAGCAAATTTCCTGACGGGTGTTTTTCTCCATTTGGCAAACCAAGAAGGTGTCCCATACCAAAGTTTGAGAAAAGCCAGGCTTCCTTGTGACGGTGGGAAGCTAGAATGATGCTATTTCCTATTTCCCCGCAGTGTATCTCTATGGCATCACAGCTCCGGTCAAATTAGGATGTCACCAAGATTTCGTAGTTCTTGTCAAAATTTCCAGACACTGTAACTCCGGAACGGCTTTTCCAATCAATGTTGGACATTCCGGCGCCATAGGAATTAGAACAACTGAAGAAAAAAAACTTGCACAGATGCAACAATAGCCTTTCACAAACCACTTTCATGTACACGTGCATTGTTATCTGTGCACGGTCACCTGTGCATCGTTATCAGTCTGTGAAAGGTTAAGCCAAACTCAGGTACCATAATTTTCCGAAGTATAAGCCGCACCTAGATGTTCGTCATGAAATCCAGACATCTCTACTCCGTTTATCACGGTTAATTTGACCACCGTATTGTAAGCCGCGCGGACTATTTTCGGTTGAATTACTGATGCTTAAAGTGCGGCTCGTACTCCGGAGAATACGGTATAGGCAGTAAGCACAGCCTGACTGTTCATCTCAGGGTGCCAGGTTCAAGCCCTGCTTGGGAGCTGGTGGGCTCGTCCTACCATGCTGTGACTCACAGTCAATTAGGAATGTGTGGCCTGGCCGGAGAGAAAAATGGATTCAGCGAATTGGATTTTCGGTCTTTGACCGTTGACTACTTTATGGTGAGTCTTGTTTACTCACCTCCCATTACTTGAGGAGGTGCCGCCGGGCCCTGATCCTTGACGATGGTGGTGTTCATACAGATGTGGAAAGGTCAGTCTGACTGGATTTTACCAAACGGTGATTATTTTTTAATTTTATTGTTATTATTTCCATCGTATAGGACAAAATAGGAAGATAGTTGCTCCTCATACTGGAGCTCGGGCTTTTCCACCGACTTGATTTGACACTTGACTGATTCACGACTGCTATCCAAACATCGGCAGAAAAGTACGAGCTCCAGTGTGGGGACAACCACCTTTCTTATAATTTTTCCCCAAAAGAAGTCGCTATCACTATGTCGTATACGACAAAATGTCACTGAAATATGCCAGTCCATGACAGTAATGGGGATGATGAGCTTGATAGTGAAAGACCCATCGTAGAATGGCACCTAGTACATAAGGCAATTTCCGGGAGTTTGGGATACCGGTACAAGATAGCAGCAATCCAGGATCACCGAATGGGGAGTCAAAAGACATAAGCTTCTTGCAACATCAGGCCTCTCCTAATACTTACATCCAATGTTGATAAACGAGACATTCTCAATTCTCGCTTGGACTTGAGATATGAACTATAGCTATCTCTTGACGATGAGTGACGCTGGTCTGATGTCGAGTCAGACAATGACTGTATTGCACAGTCACTTTCTGACTCAAGAAAACTGCCTGAGGTTGTCAGCAGTGAACCTCCACCAATCGGACAGCTATTCGTATCAATCTAACAACAAATAAGGGAATGAGAGAGAGAGAGAGAGAGAGAGAGAGAGAGAGAGAGAGAGAGAGAGAGAGAGAGAGAGAGAGAGAGAGAGAGAGAGAGAGAGAGAGAGAGAGAGAGACAGACAGAGACAGACAGACAGACAGACAGAGACAGACAGACATGCAGTCTGTCAAAGAGGGAGTGAATTAGGAGAGCATACAATTACATACATGTATGTGCTTATGAGAACGGCTACACCAACATGCCAACATGCCAATGAGGGGTTGTGGCGAGGACATGCACTGCAATAATGATGGCGAAACAGGCCTATCCTAAAGGTATTCATTCTTGAAGGGCAGACATGTTGTTAGCATTCTATTAGTAATGATTGAGAAAGGTTTTAGTATGAAAGAAAAATGTGAAGTTCCGAGTACCCTGTGCTCTTACATCAGCATACATTCCATCGATTGAGATTGAAATGTTGTCAGGTGACTCCGTGGAAAGTCGCGCTGTCGCTGCCTGTAATAGTGAATTGAGGACGAGAAACACAGCAAGTCAGTGTGTGCTCTGCCATGGCTGTTTACCCGGGTAGCCACCTGCCCTTGCGCCAACATGTTGCGAAAAGCACCATAAAGGTAGATATTGCACTTTGAGTGAATGCATTGGCCGAATACAGGACTGGGTGTGAGGCACTACTGCAAACGTGTTTTAAGTGTTAAAAATGACTTCACTAAGAAAGTGGTGGACATCACGCAACTGCATCATAAGGAAACTTCTTTATTGTGATGTCGAAAAATTATCGAATTTTTCATCCAGCGCATGCGGCGATTGCAAATAGCAACTGAATAGAGCAGGTGTCAGTTGACAAACCCCTTTTTTCTTAAAGGGGAAGTTAAGGCAAAAATTAAAATTTCACCAGTTGTAGTCTTCGGGGTGCTGAGTCGAATGGTCGTGGTCCGAGGAAGCTGAGACGCTCCCTTCCTACTTGAATCCCAATCGAACTCGCGCACTTCCACCGAAACTGGGTGACTGCGCCCTACGAGATGGGGATTTGTATGCAAAATGTCACTAAAAGCGCTTCTTATAAAAGCACGGATGACCGCGATTGGCCCATATGTTGTAGTCTTTTGGACGCTGAGTCGACTGGTTTTGGTCCGAAAAGGCTGCGATGCAGCGTTCCGCCTTTATTCCCAATCGAACATGGTTGAACAAGCGGTCACGTGCTCCTGCGTACGCCAGTCACCTGGTCACCGTGCCTGCAGGGTACAACTTACTAGCCTGTTTGACCTTTTTTGGGTGCAGTCCTGTCACTCGAGTTGAACTCGAGTTGAACCTTGGTGTGAAAGTTGTCACCTGCTGGCGTGGTGACCAGGTGATTTCGGCACCCAGGAGCACGTGACCACTTGTTCAACCATGTTCGATTGGGAATAAAGGAGGAACGCTGCATCGCAGCCTTTTCGGACCAAAACCAGTCGACTCAGCGTCCAAAAGACTACAACATATGGGCCAATCGCGGTCATCCGTGCTTTTATAAGAACGAAATGGCGCTTTTAGTGACATTTTGCATACAAATCCCCATCTCGTAGGGCGCAGTCACCCAGTTTCGGTGGAAGTGCGCGAGTTCGATTGGGATTCAAGTAGGAAGGGAGCGTCTCAGCTTCCTCGGACCACGACCATTCGACTCAGCACCCCGAAGACTACAACTGGTGAAATTTTAATTTTTGCCTTAACTTCCCCTTTAAAAAAATGACTTGAAGTACAATTTTACGTGAAGTTCAGCTTAAGATCCCTTTGAATCGGAGAATACGGTTAGCCAGTAAAGACGTATATGTCTCTTAACGCCGCAATGCCGCAAGACTTCACACCAGTAACTACCGTCAGTACAAAAGGGATTTTTTGCTGTTACTTTCTTCATGTTGTTGGGCTGTTTGGTTTACATGTATGTTTCAATATCAGTGCCATGGTGTGTTGCTTTATTCCTGCACTACCTAAATACCGATACAGTCCACCAGTGCAGATAACAAAACTAGACAGAATGAAAAGTGGTTGCAGAAGTATTCACCGGACGGTCTTCTCCCGCCCTTGGCTGCACCAGTACACAGAGAATTCTTCAGAATAGGACTCATTAATTGTGACCCATCACTAGTGATGAGGAGAAGAGCGCCGCTGTGGAGACTACTAGTATGGTGCAGGGTTCAGGGTTCAGGGTTCAGGGTGCAGGGTTCAGGGTAGCACTACACTGTCTCATCCAGTAGCAACAAGTCATACAAGTAGCCCTGCTGCTGCTGCTGCTGCTGGCCAAACACAAATGCAAACGCCACACAGGTAGCCCTGCTGCTGGCCAAACACAAATGCAAACGCCACACAGGTAGCCCTGCTGCTGGCCAAACACAAATGCAAACGCCACACAGGTAGCCCTGCTGCTGGCCGAACACAAATGCAAACGCCAAGGCAATATCACCATAATTATAGTGTACAATTCCTGGATTTCGACGGCAGTGAACATGTCCCTTACCGATACCGGCGAGGAAGGCTTTCCACTATTCACCTTGCATTGACCGGCATCACTCTTGCGCCACACCTGCATCAGACAATACAGATGTTCGAAGAGATAAACTGAAGTACTCATACCCACGCCACACCAGTATGCCATTGCGATCGTGATGAGGAGTATCCCCCCCCCCCCCTCTCTCTCTCTCAATGCAGTCATGTTTATATAACATAAGATATGAACAAGGTGAAGCTTATTACATCCACAGTCTCTTCAAACTAACTTACAAGTATTTACCTATTTTAGCAAGTACTCGCAGACTCCAGTGAAGCCAAATTACTCGAACACTCAAAAACAATTGAACATATTAGAGTTGAAGCCGCTTGAAAGAGAACGTGTTTTGAGCGTTTGAGTTGATGGACCATAATATTTTTAGTAAATCACCCATTATGTTATCGGATTCACTTATCTAAATGGTACAGTGTATTAAGTGACTTGGTATTGTCAAATCTGCATTAAATGCCCCCCCCCTCCCCCCCCCCCCCCCCGTTAACAGAAAGACAGGTGGTTTAGATGTACGTTGACAGGTTTGAATACGTAAGAAAGGATAGTCATCATCCTCCAAAATACAGGTCTATTCCTGCAGCGGCTGGCTAACAATTTTAAGGCAGTTCTGTGTGGTGCAGTATAAGGCGTCCCATACTTCATACCATTAGCAGTGAGCCTCTCCTCTGATCCGCCGGCTCTGCTGGTGGTCCTGCCTGTGTGGTATCTGCTCTTTCAAACACCGGGCGTGATTCCTGCGCATCGTTTAATTTCTTGTTCTTGATATGAAAACAGAATCATGGCGTAGAAAACGAAAACGACAAAGCGTTGGCACCAGGCTTTCGGCACATTTGATCAAAAACTATGTACAAACGAAACGACACATTAACATAGTATATGCGTTCACTAGCCGCACAGAGTAGATGCCACAGGGATGGAAAAGGAATGTAGCCACGCAACCCAAGAACATGCAAATGTCGAACAAAAAAATGTTCAGCTTGGCCGGGCTTTGTTTGGGTCAGTATGTTGGGCCGGCGGTGGGGAATTCCAAGAAAGACATCTACGTAACGAGTGCAATACTACTAATACAGGGAGGCTTGAACATGGGGTAACTGCCTGACATGCACACCTTCCTAGTGACCACTTTGCCAGAACGAAGCCGTAGTTGCACATGCAGACAGATATTTCCATAGGCTCTCTTTCCCACTTCGGCAACATGGCAGAAACCTAGCAGCACATAAACATGATAAGTAATGATGATAACACCAGAGAGGGCAATGGTAATACTGGTGCAAACCGGCATACCTTGATCAGAATCTTTCCTTTCAGCTTCTCCGGAGAAGGGAGGAATTCACTGTCTTTGTCTGGAGGGAGCAAGTAGAGTTTGTCTAAAAGAAGAATGGCCACAAAGAATCAGAGCACTTCGCTTGTTTCTATACAAGTGCAGTACAGGTACACACAAAACAACGTCTTCAGTATATGGACCAATGTTAGAATACATGGAACTTGGTGTATACTGAGTACTGGCATTTTCAATGTTGGGGCTGCAGTGTGACAGATTGTCAAATACCCTAATGTACACACAGAAAACTATTCAATGCACACCAGATTACATGGACCATCTTGGAGAACATAACTCCCCCCCCCCCCCCCCCCCCCCACACACACACCCAGTTGGAATTTCAGGATCATACAACATGTTCGGCTACACAATGGGCATATCTCAGTACACCACACAATTCTTCAGCTGCAAGACTTCGTGACGATAATTCATTTTAAGTGGCTAACCTCCAAACACGTTGAGCAGTTCTTGGGCCATCTTCTCCTGCATTGGTACTGAGCAATGATTTTCAAACGACAAGATCACTGGATACCTAAAAAGCACAACCACACAGCAGTATAGACAGTATAGACGTGCATTAAGAAACACGTACACACATACACATGTGCACACAAACACAAACACACACACCACATCCAATACACATACAGTCAACTTCGCGTATAACGACACTCGGCGGGGCATCAGAAAAGTGTCCTTATTCGCGAAGTGTCGTTATACCCGAAGTCCCATTATATGTATTGCAGTTGGATGGGACTTTGCTCTGGGCATGGAAATTCTGTCGTTATTCACGAATTGTCGTTATATCCGCAATCGTTATTAGCGAAGTTGACTGTACACTTATACATGCACGTCCATTCACATTCCACCCCCCCCCCCCCCCCCCCCCCCCATACGCACCACTCGCACCACACACACACATAGGAGTACAATTTCCAACTACTACGCATGTACACATATTAGGATAAAAAATACAGTCCCCGGCAAAATGCTTTTGTTCGTAAAAGGAAATTGCAGTTTTTGGCCACCGTGTACGCGTTGATGGTCAAGCTGATGGTCGTGCTAGTGACGTGGCTGCTGTTATCATACAAGGTTGTGTTTTCGGTGGTCGCACCCACGGTCAACCGGGGTGGTCTAGGTTGGGTAATGTCCCGTCGTGGATGGGCATGGATATCATGTTCTTTTTGTTGTTAGCAGCTGCCTATGATAATAATTCACTGGCTATCTATTTCTTACTCTTGTTCTCTGGCGCCCATACAGCCTTAGGGCTATGGGCTCATGATAATGATGTTGATGATGATAAGGGTACTTACGGAGATGTAAAGAAGGCGTGCTCTCTAATCGACAGCAGAGCTTGTCGGAAGTTAAGAGGTTGTGTCGGAGTGCGGCCATGTTTAATAACAGGTTGACCGTCACCATCGAAGCAATCAACTGCATTTGGAGCAAGAGAATAGTCGAATAGGACAGCTGCATTCATGAGGGTTTCTATTTTTTTATATCTATTTCCTGCACAATAACGGCTGGTCAAGCACACAGCACACTGCACACAGCATACATACAGCACACTGGGCACAGCACACTGTCAACTGTACACTGGTACAGATGGAATCTCGTGCCGTGCTCGATTCGAACACAGGCATGGGCCGGCATGTGCTCCTCTTCAGCATCAATGTCATCAAGTATCCTATGCAGTTTCAGAAGGCATGTTGCCAAGATAATATGAACTGAGCAACATACTAGCAGGTGGGGGACGGGCAAGTATGAATTGTTCGGGAAATAGAACCACAACAGTATGCTCTTGAAGGAACCATCTAGCACAAATAGTCATGTAGGGCATGATTGGAGAACAAACCCTGCATCCGGTACCATCCCCCCCCCCCCCCCCCAACTTCTCTGGGACCATTACACGGCGTGCTCTGCTACAACAGGCTGTGCAGGTAACGTATGTAGTCAGAGCCTGAGGGGCCTAACATAAGCACGTGCACACCAGATGCCGCATGCACGATGCGTGGCACAATCACACCGAGAACATTCACTCCCGGTCCACGGAAGCACTTACGTTCTACACATCTGCAACCCGAGCGCAACGCCCGTGCATAGCCCTGTTCCGTTGTTGGACCTTTTATCTGATCAGCTACCAGATACCTATACAGGAGGAAAGTTTAAAATGCATACATTGTACAACTAAGGCTGAAACAATACCTCAAACTGACCATAATGCTACTTGTACTTCGTTTCACTAACAAGCAACAAACGGTATAACGATGCAGATGATCTGACTGTGCGTGACAAACTGGCAAAGATTTTCTGTAACACCACATGCCCATACACATCAGAAGAGCTACTAGTGGAATAAGTGTGGTTGAAGTAGTTCAGAACTTCACTTTGAAAACCTAGACAGGTAATCTTTCTGACACAGAATGATGTGTCGGTAAGGTATATTTGCAGGGGATTAGTTTCACCGAATGGCAAAGTGTAGCTTTAAAGGCACAAAACTCTTTTTCCTGTCAGCGCATGATGAGATATCCTGCTGAGAGACACCTGCATTCGACACCTGGCTTGACAACGTCACAACATCTAAGATTTCAAAAACAAAGCGCTCTGTGATGGTGGCATAGTTTGAAGAAGGTGGAGATTGAGTAAAAATATATAACGTGCCACAAGTACCTCATCCACCAGAGTGGGACAACGAATGATTTGCCTTCGGAATTGATGACATGGGCTGCCAGGCACTAGCTAGGCATCGAATGGGGAGTGGTTTGAACACTTGAAAGAGGACTAGCAAAGGTCTGCCCAAATGAAATGCTCAGCATCAATTGCTTCGGTCCAAAGAGGCTTCAATGTACCGCATGCCAACAGGCTCCAAATTGGCCATTTCAGCACACAAACACACGGATTCGCTGTTCTCCAGTTTGCCTCCATTCAGTCATCAGAAGAATTCCACAGACAGCATGTGTGAGTTAGGTTGGGAACATTTGTGACGAATGACACATCACAGTTCCTTGAACCAAGACCACACATGGTAGTGCCCTCATATCTATGGACCCTCAGGCTTTCATTTTTGGGGACGTTCCCCTGTAGCTGTATACAAACTAATATTTTCCATATTAAGCAGTGAATGCAAAGGGGAGGATGGAACAGGTTTCCCCGCACGGAATACATACGTGTTGTGCGAGGATGCGATATAGTAGTGTGACAGGGGATGGTCCATATCCTGTCGTCGGAACTTGCAGCACTCGTCGTCCCATATATCGCATGCATCTGAAGTGATGTACTGGCGAAACCCTGAACACGGCAACACAATGCAGAGCGGAAAACTGTATTTCCCACTTCAGTGAACATTATTTCAGCCACCAGGCCCTGCACGAGGCCCTGCATACAGCCTGAGGTGTACAAGCTCAAGACCCAGAATGGGGATTCAAATACAGTAGGTTTCAGTTCCATAAAAGCATCAGTTTCAATAGGGCTTGAAAGTGATGTCACTCGTCACTTGGCAACAAAACTGGATCCACTTCGCTTTTCAGATCTACTCGTGTCAAGCTCATTTGATGCTGTTTCCCATACTTTTCGAAGCAGAAAGAAGCGGTATTTTGAGAAGAGGCCACTTGAAGAACTGTGGGAGCAATTTTCGATACCTAGTATACTCTTGACCCGGCAGGGCGGCTTCGTATGACCATTGTGCAGTGTTTTGCAGCAGGATGCAACCACAGGACAGAGGATCGCAGGTGCAGCTTCTTCCGATTCCCGGCGAGGGATCCAGAGCGCAGAAAGATATGGAGGAAGATGCGTGGGTAAGGATATGCAGGCAACCTGTACATGGATAGTTTTATCGTGATGTGCTATTCACGCTACGAGTAAATGCTTACCAGGTCTGCTAATGCGCTTTGCTTTGCTGTGGCGCGTTTTCACAGTTTGTATTTTGTTTGATTGAGTGGAAGTAATTTTTGAATTATTTTTCATTTTCCCATAGTTTGCGGGGACTGCTACATGTAGTTGATGCCAATAGTCATTACTTCAAAGTGACGGTGTTCAAACATTTGGTTGGCGACGGATGTGCGTAAATATCTACGGCGTGATAAATTCTAGATATTGGTTGCTGTAGTCTGTACTCCATTGGCATTTATTTATTCCTATCCTCAGATTTGTCCCTTTAATGTCCTGCAAACTTATATTTTTGGCACAACGACTTTGTTTTTTAATCAATGATAGCCATCTAGTCTAATCTAAAACCAAATGAGGACATGAACAAGAGTGTGCAACTCCTTATACATGTACTGTGAGTCGACACATTTTTGGCCCTTTCAAATTTCGGCCTCCCAGGGCTAAACCCATTTCGACCGCATCAACTTTTCGGCCTGTACTGCTGCCGCCTGTATACACTGTCACACTGAAGCTTGCAAAACAAAATTTCGGCTACAACAAAATTTCAGCCAAACATGTCCAGGCCGAAAATAGCCGAAAATAAACAGGCACCGAATATAATGTTGACTTACAGTAGGTGGCTGTTTATGATGCATTCTACTGCGACTATTGACTATTGTTTCAAGATATTGTGCAGCTAGCTAAACCCTAATGGATATTGTTTGCTCTGCGCTTTGCTGGCTACAAGACAAGGAGCCAGATGCCAGTTCTCAACTTTGTACCTGTCGTCTCAAAGACGGAGATAGAAAGAAGGACCCCACTATATTTATATGTAAAAAAGAGAAGAAACACATGAGAACGAGTTATGCAGCACCTATCCACGACTGTAACAAGATGATTAACGGTCAGAAAGTGCGAGTCGTGGATAGTTGCTGCATAACTCGTTCTCATGCGTTTCTTCTCTTTTTACATTTATTACTGGCTCAGTATCCGAGTTTAAATTTTGCCCACTATATTTCCACGAAATAAGGATAAGGCGTTTGGTTTTGAGGACCCTGAACCAATGCATAGAAGGTATGTAGTCTAGGTCAATGTAAGAGATTTGTATATTGAACTTGATGGCTCAAGCCATTTCTTAATTAGCTTAGTTTTGCCTTCTCACATGAAGTGTGCTATGTGAATCCTAGTAGATGGACCAGATCAGTATTAATTTTCATAACACTGTGAACCATCAACAGGCAATCTTTCATTTTTGCTTTGCTTCTCACTGGTGCTCCATTATTCTGTGCAGAAAACGGAGTGTACAGGTACTTCCTCCGCGTCATCGAAATTGTCGCAGTTTGACTAGTGACTTGTCACTTGTTACTGACAACTCCATAAGCTAAGCCATTCAAAACTTATTACACAGTATGATAGTCTGAAGACTAGAGTAACGTTCCAGGACTTTTGGACTGAGAGTTTTCATGCAGAGATGAAGTCCTCGTCGTCGCTGATGTCAATGGACGCAAAAATATCGTTCCGAAATATTTCAAGGAAGGTTGAAAGTTGGTCGCGCCTCATCTCAAACGCTTTGACTTTCTCCACAGGACAAGAGCTGCTATGCTTGTCGTCTGCTAGCTCTGGATGATTTCTACTTCACCACCAACGAAGCCTAGTAAGAATACACGATCGTTGCGAGGTCGGTTGATTACCGTCGGCGGAATCACCTCGATCTTGTAATGAACATTTTTTAGCCGTGGCATGCCCATTTATTTTAGCTGTGTGGTCACAGCTCATGCAGGTAAGTGTACTATCACGCCCAGCGCGCCCTCTTTTTCAGCATCACTGCATGCAGTACTGGTATACCATAGTACGGCACCTGCGCGTGCATCACTAGCACTACGTGTAGAGTCTACACGGCTCTTGCAGGTACAATCATGTGCTGAGTGTCTCAGCCAGAGCGACAGATGTTATCGCTGTTGCAGGCATTTACTTTGCTGACCCCTCGATGTTTCTCCAAGCGCTGCCACTTGTTCCACGAAGTCATTCTCACCCCAGCTAAGGTAAAACAGTAATGAGGCTTGAGTGAATGGCCATAAGCACGAGAAATGTGCAGGCTGCAACGCCTGACTGATCTCAGCGAGTCGAAATTACCATCGCAGCGACATCAGCGAAGAAATTGCGTCTAGTTCAAAAATTCCAGCTTCCAATATCAGAAAATAGAACTTTGCCGTCACCCTATACTGATGATTATCGCCTATGTCCGATCCCTTGCCTCTGGTACGAGTGCTGGTGAGTACATACCCCGTTTTATATCAAAAGTCAAACTGCGACAATTTCGATGACGCGGAGGAAGTATTAGCTATTGATGATACAGACTGTAAAGGTATTAGCTATTGATGATACGGACAAGGATGGTAACCAGCCAACTGAAGCTGCTCCATCTGAAGCTGACCCATTTGAAGCTGAACGTGAAGTTGCTGAAAGTGAAGCTACTACGAGTACTATGCAACGCCTGCTTGAACTTTTCCAACGCATCGACACGGCAATCCTCGAAGAAAAGTACGATCAGCTGGAGGCTAAAGTAGTGAAAAGCGAAGTTGGAAATCCAGCTCTGTTTTGAATTTATTTCCCGGAAGGAAAGCTGAACTTGTCCGGCACTACACCAGCCTGCCGTCTGCTGAAGATTTTTGTATCCTGTTTCGTCTTTGCATGAGGTTCCCGATAGAATATTACCAGGGCTGGCGAGTGGAGCTGGTACCAATGGAGGACAAGCTCCTCATCACCCTCATGAAGTTGCGGTGCAACTTCAGCCTGACTGACCTCGGCTTACGTTTCGGCACTTCGCACACCACTATATCTAATATCTTCCATACATGGCTTTCTGTCCTTCATACTGTACTCTATCAAGGCATGCTCCCGTCGCAACTTCCGTCCGTCACAAAAAAACAAGACTTCTCTACCCGTCTGCTTCTCTACTTTCTCCAGTTGTCGTTCAATACTTGATTGTACTGAAGTCGAAATTGCAATTCCAACCCGTATGGACACTCAGACGTGGACCTATTCCCACTACAAACATGAAAATACATTCAAAGGTCTTGTGGGTGTCGCACTGAACTGTGTCGTCAATTACGTCAGTCGTCTCTACCCAGGTTCGACCAGCTACAAAGAAGCCGTTCGCCACTGTGGGGTACTGCAAAGTTGACAGCCGGTGATATGGTACTTGTCGATAAAGGGTTCCTAATCCACGACTTGATGCCGGCTGATGTTTCTCTAAATCTTCCTACTTTTGTCTCAGAGGAAACTGTTTACTTTTCTCACTACTCCTCAATTTACTGCTGCTCAAGCAAATGTAACTGCCCGCATCGCAAGAGCTCATATTCATGTGGAGTGAGCCATACAACGCATAAAGATCTTCACCATTCTCGACTACATCCCCTACCAATACCGTTCTTTCTCAAGCGAAATCTTCCAAGTCTGTGCAATGCTAACTAATCTGTGTAATCCTCTCCTGAAGGAGATTGAAGCTGGTGACCTCCAACGCTGATCCTGCATCGGAAACTTCTGAGCACACCGACATCTCTACTCTGACACCACTGCAAACCTCTGCTGCTACGCCGTCACAGCAACTGTCCATCACACCAGACATACTGAATCAGTCATTGTCACTCCCGTCAGCCACAGCATCAGCATCAGCTGCAGTCTTGCCAGCCGCAGTCCCGCCAGCCGCAGCATTAGCATCTGCCGCAGTTCCATGGGTCCCCCTGGACATATTGCATTATTTACCACATGACATGTGCCAGTCTGGAATGGATGGGCGGCAATGGAGCAATGCCTGTCACCATCATTGCCTGTCTACAGGCCTGGAAGTACATGTACCTGACTGTGCCCTAACCCATACAGCCATTGTCATCTCCCGAAGTCACGGAGAGATTTGTAAACAGCATGAGAGAGGGCACTCGGCTGTATGATGATGCCAAGTTGGGGAACAATCTCTTTACCATTTATGATGCGCTTGATGTCATACCAGGCAAGCTGCTTCGGTTGACACCTCGTTCCGATTTTGGTGCGCGAAATGAGGAAGGTTTGTCAAAGTTATTAGGTAAGTGTAAGGATCAGGCTTTTCTTTCCCAATCTGTTCTTCCGGTCTCTTTAATTCAAAACCCCTACACCATTCTTCTGGTATTTTTCCCATCTGGTCATGCTCAAGGGCGAGCGTGGGGCCCCTATTGCCATTCTGCCAGCTGACATGAAAGTTGCAGCAAATTTTCTCTCCACACTTGCTGGGCACGTAAAAGATAGCCATCTCTGTACATTGGCACGGGAACATTAGTTTATCTGTAGACCACAGATATGATACTTGTATGGTATTCTCTTGCTACCTTTGCCAAAATTATTTTGACGCACTGATTGTGACGAGAAAAGTAGTTCTGGAAACTATAAACACTTCATCCATATATGTTATGGCGGCTGCATTCATTCTCTTCATTCCTCCTCTTGTAATTGTTGTATTAGTGAGGTTTCACCCCATGGAAAACGTAGGAAAACCGTAGTTGTTATTCCATCTCTCCTCTATAAATTTTCTTCTCCTTTTTTACCAATGGGGAGGGGGGGGGGTACTTTAGCCTGTATCCACCAATTGCAAAACAAAGGGCGTTTGGGACAGGAATTTTCAAAGCAAAATTGAGGTTTGGCATTAAATGTGTGAACCGTTGGTATATGCACCTGCATGATACACTAGAGCACATGCACTGAGCCAGCCTGTGACGGTTGTTACCTACCATTCAAAGTAAGTGCTCCTGCTGGCATTGCCTCATCTAAGTAAGGCTCATACTTCAGAATAGCATCTTCCAGGGAAATACCCTTCTCCTGTATCACAGAGCAAATGCACATAGACAACCATGCAACTGTTATTTCAGGGGCGAAGCTGGTCCCCTTCGGGGGGGGGGGGGGGGGGGGGGGGGGCACGGCTGCATATGTGTAGGATGGCTGGCGCATGTCATTCCTGGTCATTACGAGTATGTGCATGCTGAACCTACTAGGTCAAACATTTTAGGGGAGGGGGGCACATGCCCCCTGTGGGGTCCCATGCGGGCTACGCGCCTGGTTATAATGCACTGTAGTGTGTACACAGAGAGCGAATACAGTGCAACCTGTCTAAGTCAACCGGTCAAGGGACATGAGAAACACGGTGGTCTCCTCATCCAGGGTCATTCGACTGGTAACAACAGCCCTTGGCCCTAGTTGTGGTGGTCCTCTGGGACAGATGGTCACCTTATCAGAATGGTTGCCTGGAGTGGTAAATACTTGACATGGCTCACATTTTACCGTTCCCGCTAACTTCGATCGTCGGCCTGTACCGTGTTTTGTGTGTTTTCAAGACATGATTAGCATTTCGGTTTCTGACACAACGATTGGCTTGTGACGTCACCCTAGGTGGAATTTTACCACTTCGTTCTCCCGCTACACAGAGCCTTCCATCGTGAAAACGATACCAACCCAACGGTATTTTGGGTGCTGGGTACGAGTATCGTTGGATTTAGAGTGAACGACAAAAAAATGCTAACCATATCGACTGTATGTAATACATGTGTGTTGTGACTAGTGGTGTGCACGGGTAGTCGGGTACCCGTGCTACCCGTGAGGACCTCGGGTAGACGGGTACCGAATAGTACCCGAAAACCCGAAGTCGCAGATGACATTATGACTTGATTCATGCACAGTGCACGTGTACAACATTTAATAATTCACGTACTACTCCGCATGTCTACCCAGTGTGTAAGGGAAGGGGCCGGGGTGCATTGTGGTCTTACCATGGAAACATTACCCGATCAGGTACCCGTGCTACCCGTGGAAAACTACCCGGACCCGGTACCCGAAGAAAATGCTACCCGACTCAGCCCTAGTTGTGACAATGGTATGTACGGGTTACTGATCAGTGCGTTAAAGCCACTGTCGGCCTATGTAAAATTGCAGATGATTGCATTGCTTGTTTTGGCCGTTGGAATGAATTCTAGAAACAATTTGCCTTTCCACTTCCTTCTACTCTGAAAACAGCTAAAAGCAAGAATGAAATGTTAATGCTGCATCGCTCCATCAATATGTAATCTAAACCATTTGCAGGAGTTCTGATGACTGACCTCGCCTTGGATGGACAGAAATAGATTCCAGTCGTCCTCAGTTAGATAAATCTGGTTTGAAGAAAACCTGGCAGCAGAGGTGTGTACATGGCAAAAAAAAGAAGAAGATGAAAATGTAAAACAAATGATAGCGACGTGAAGCAGCACTGGCCTACAGAATAACAGGAAGATCCACCCGTCCAATTTGCAAAAGGATTACAAAATGCTTCAAATAGATGGTATGAACAGCAGCAGCAGTAGCAGCAACAACCTGATAGAGTAGTTTAAAAGCATTGGCTTCATAGATAAGACCAGTGAGATTCTGTGGGTTTTGCTCGTCATGTTGATGTACATTCCACTGCAAGAATGCACCATGGGTGTGAGCTCTGTTCAATTACCTTTCAAATACCTCTTCAATTTCTCCTCGGTTTTCAACATGCCTCCAGACTGCCGAGAAACGCTCCAGGTCGAGGCCTATCTGCTTGGAGTCCTGCACAACACGAAAATGTCCACATTCAATCCACAAGATCATTTCAGTAGCACCGGTGGTACATGATCATTCTGTAACCGCACCTCACCACTGGCGAGTCAGTTGTGTGATTCCGTGACTTGTAGAAACGCAAATACATGCACAGTCGAAAATCGGATTCTCTCCTATCACAAATGCCGAACGTAGGCACTACATCTCTTGTGGCAGTTGACACGCACATCCTATTGTTGATCATAACTTCAAAAGACTTACCTCCAGATTTTTAAGGAAGACAGCAACAGCCTCAGCACTCATATTCAAGCGTCTTGCCATGGCGATAATTTCGCTTTCAATCAACGTGCCATCCTCGTTCTTGTCGGCAAATTCAAAGAGCGCACGCACCCATCTAGGAGAAGTTCTCATTTGGTCAAGGAAGATTGCTCACGAGACTGTGACACTGAACTGACTTCAGCCATATCATGGAGTCAATGGTGAAGAAACGGCAACCTTTTGATCCCCCCATCCTTTTGATACACAAAGTTCAGTTTTGACAGAAATGGTAAGCAAAAGATTCCTTGTATTCAAAAGGCATGGCAAAATGCTGAAGTGTCGCAGAATCACCGGCACACATCAAAGTGGACTGAATGTATGTGTTCGGAAAACAACAAATGCATTATGGGTGTGGAAAGTACAGTCCTCTCTCATAGGGAAGAGAACTGCTTGTTCTACACCTACATGTATATCTAGGATAGTGGCAACTGACAAGGCATCAAATACAGCAATGGCAGGATACGGTGTGGCGGCCACTTCCTTGCCTGTTGAGGACAGGTCATTCTTTCCTATGAAGAAGTCCGACACAAACATTTTGAACATGGTGAAAACGACACAATTGTACCGTGACATGTACAGTACCATGTTGTTGGCTGACAGCATGTTACAAAGCGGAGGACACACTGTGTTCGGAAACAGCATGTTTAATTTGCCATGTTACAAAGCGGAGGACACACTGTGTTTGGAAACAGCATGTTACAAAGCCGAGGACACGCTGTGTTTGGAAACAGAGCTCCTTACTACACTGACCATCCACTTTTGGCACGTGTGTGCCGTGTGACTATACTTACTTGGAGATTTCTTGCCAGGGTACTGATACATGGTGGTGCCTTTCTTGTCGCAGTTCAGTCGACAAGACATGGTGTAGACGTTCTGCTGGCCGCGCAGTGCCTTCATGATACCCGAGCGAGACCATCCAAAGAGGATGGGCATCTTTGGCGTGAATTCAAACTGCCACTGATCAGTTTCGTCAATGATGTAGACGGAATTCAAGCACCACCTGCGTGTGGCAACGATATCAGCACAAAGACAACGTCGTCGAACACAGTACACAATTGCACGCTGATACCTAACTACCCAGCTAGCCACACCAGTCCTGTCAGCTACAGGGCACAGCACACACCGTGACACTGCAGGCAATGACAGTTAGGTAGGACAACGTCCAGTGCCATTCTGTACAGCATAGTCAGTGAGGTACACGATAACAATGGAAATAGCACAGCCACCCTGTCAGGCCAAAGCCCCCCCCCCCCCCACACACACACCTTTGAACAACATTTTGGCAATTCAAGGTACGAGTATATTCGGAGTATAAAGTGCAACCCAAGTTCGAGGATTTTTTTATTTAATCAAGGCACAATTAGAGATCCTGTTCTGATATTCATACTCTATGGTAAGCAGTCCTAACCACTACGTGAGCCGCGGACTTTCAAAACTGTGACGCGAACGAAGCCTACCAAATACCGACTCAACTCCCATAACCAGCAAACGGTTCGTTCATGTGGCTTATGTTTGGTCCGCAGAGGTGGCAAATCCAGCACCAGTTTGATACATTACACTAACTTTTGTACTATATTCGTAGTGCATGCATTTTCACACCCTCAATTTTGAACCTCAAGTAGGGCATCTCAAATGCTCACTCTACTCTGGTATTATACAGGAGAGTTTTTAGGTTCTGCTATAGAGTACCACATGTGCATGCACCCGGCGGGACTCGGCGATTGTGGTAGACTGATGATCTGGAGAAGTACCACATTTCCAATGCAGAACAAGGCTACAACTGAGCTCAACACGAGATGAAGACAGATTACAGAAGGCTGCAACTGAGACTCACCTAGGCTGAAAGAACTTGGGAGTCAGGTAGGAAATTAGAATGTAGAACACTTCACCGAGCGGCGCACGAAGTCTAATGTGGAACGCATCCGTTTGGCCACGGGAAAACTTCTCATCATGTGACAGTGAGCGTGACAATGCAATCTCCTCAGAACAGCCATTCTCCCCAACAATGGCAAGACAAACCACGCCAGTAGAGCCACTTGCTGATCTGCTAGTCCTGTCTGTCTGCACAAATATCAGGTATGGATATCCTGCATGATGCAAAACACATCATATGCCACAAGTAAATGATTAGGTGTGCTCATTTCAATGCATGCCGCTTTGTGCTGTGGGTGTACGTGTGTGCACAAGTGCAAGGTAAATTCAACATGCTCCACCTGTTCATCCTGAATCTTGTCCAACTCTCCCCCCCCCCCCCCCCCGACCTGAAAAGAAGAGTTGGTAAAGAAGATTTAAAAAAGCATTTTGATCACTTAACCCCTGCACACCCACAGTGCTGCATTCAGTATTCAGTATCACCTCGATATCACAGGACTTGTCCATACAAGCAAGCTCCCTTCTGACCCAGTACAAGTAATGAAAGAACACTGAAGTATATCGGAAGATCACTTACCTTCCGTTGAAGATATATTCTTCACCAAGTGGATCTGCTTCATGCACTCATTCCGTGTACTGCACAACACTGAGTCACTATGACTGTCATCAGATGGTGATGTTTCTGATAAACTATCATCCGATTCAAACCCAGCCAAATGTTTAGATTCCGACATTGGTGACGACGAAGGAGACGAAGACCTGACTACGTATCTGCCCCCACTGCCCGGCTCTAAATAAATGGCAAGCGGTTTGGCTGCATCCTCTGTCACGTCCATACAGACATCGTTCATGTCGAGTGCACAGGTCATGGCGCTCTGTCTCCTCATGTCCTGCACTGTAGTTTGAGATACTGTGTGCTGGTCATTTCCTTGTAATGGAGGCGTGACATTCTCATCAAGAATACACCCACTGGCAGTATGACTAGCAGTGCTTGTTGCAGCACTGGGTAAATCTGCACTTCTGACACTCCTCTTCCGGACACTTTTCCTCCGAAGAGATGGTCTTGTCCTGACTTTTTCTTTGGATTTCCTCCCAGGAAATGTTCTATACTGTAGCTGCTCCGAGACATGATCATCTTCAGGAACCGTGCAACAGAACTCGCCATCTAGACTACATATCATGTTGCTGCTGTGCTGAGGCTGCTTTGCTAATGACTTTAGCCGGTGGGTGGCTTCCATAGGTGTTCCTCTTTCAGTGCTGTTGTCATCATTCTCCAATTGTCCTGCCTGTCTTGCCTCACAGTTTTGGCTGTCATTGTGTTGAGATGTTCGTCTGGACTCGGAACGTGCTTCCTGCACACCAGAACTGGGCTGTGGAGTTCGTCTTCGTTTGTACATGCTGGGATCTTCAGAGAGCTGTTTCGGCAGACGCTTTCGCTTCTCAGCTGGTGCTCTCACAGAATGTGAGCGTCTTTCCGGCAGACTAATGCATGAATCACTGTCCCCGCAATTGCTTGATGTAGACGAGCCTTTCCAGCGTTGCTTGGATGGAGACCGTGATCTGGAGACACTTCTCCTCTTGCTTTTGACTTTTTTCTTCTCCTGTTCTTTATCTTGTGCTGCTGCCTTCCACTGCTCATACACAACCTCCCCGGCAATGCGCTGTAACTTGCCAACATGGCCTTGTGCGGGCATGTGATTCTTCCGTCTATGTCTCTGCTGAGCTCGAAGCTTGTCCTGTATGGTTGTTACAGGCACACTTACTCTTGCGTCAAGGGACTGTGCAGAGCTGGCAGCCCGCTCAATGTCATGCTCAGTCGTAGCAGCTAAAAGTGAACTGCTGGGCGGGTTCTCTGTCGCAACTGTATTCTCACATTGTGTTACACCAGGCAATGGTGATACTGCGTGTAGGTTCTTATCACCATGATCCTGTGCAGCTGCTGGGGAGATGGAAGTGCGGTGTTGCTTGACATTGCCAGCATACGTGGTCTGTGCCACAGCTGACGTATTCGAGTCATGTTGGTCAACATTGTCTTCATCCGGCAGCGAGTGTTGATCTGATGTTGCAGGAAGCGGTGGCATAGATTCACTTTTAGCTACACGTGACGCAATCTGCTCTGATGCACTTGGCAACGATGCACCAGCATTAGTTGAAGTGCTGCTTTGTCCACCCGTGTCTTTATGTACATGCCCAGTCAATCTTACTATGTCAGGTAGGCTTGATGGCTGCAAACCAACACCTTGAGTCACATTATTTCCATCAGTTTGGGCAGCTGACGGTTTCCCATCAATCGCAAGTGAATCAGCAGGCAATGGCTGTTGTTCACCAGCAGAGGGATGGGCACAAGTCGGAATAACTGTCGAATCGTCTTGCGTTGCAAGTGGCCCCTCTTCACGCGTTTGATTCGTAGATGGCAACGCTTCATAGCCCGATTGCAATTGATGTGTGCGGTCGTCACTTCTATCGTCTGCCAGTGGTGCGATGCCCTGAGCAGTGTGTTCATGAGTTTGTGGCAAAGTGTGCGACTGGGAGACTGCTTTGCCTGTGCTGACCAGCGTCCTTGATGACCTGGTGGTTAATGTCTTCTTCTTTCTCTTGTTTATCGAGCCTGGCTGCAGCGTGTTTAGCTCATCTGTACCAATGGACTTATCTTGCATCACTGCCTTGTCTTTGCGATCATGATGAACGGCTTCACGGAATTGGCGTTCCAATGCGCTTGCATCGGCACCCGTGGAAAGCTGTCGTTTTAGTGGGCTCCCTTGCAGCTTGGTAGTGTAAGGTGAATGGAATGACGCTGACTTGGAAAGTGATGCAGTTGGAGCATCTAACAACAGTAACACACACACACACACACACCATGTACCACACACACACACAAACACACACACACACACGGAATATTATGTGAGCGCTCTGCGGAGTGTGAGTGAATTCCCATTGATGAACGCTTTTTTAAAGGGGAAGTGCATCGATTTTTCGAGTAGGGTCCAGAAGAAAGACAATTTGATATCGGTTCGAATGGCATATGTCTCGCTTCCATACGATAAGCCAAACTTGCCAAATCGCCAATTGTATACTCACGTTGCCATAGCGACCAGCGCAGTGATGACGTACGAAAGGCTTAGCTCCACCACAGAGAAGGTCGATTCACTGCAGAAATTGGTCATTTTCAATTGGTTTATTGTATTCACGAAGTTAAAGAAGGGCTGTGTTCAATGTTGTTAATGCAGTGAACTGTTTATTAGTAGTCCTCTCGGTTGTGTACTGGGACGTGACACTGACAGGAGAAAGCTGGAGTGCGAAAACATCAGCAGACAAGCGAAAATAGTGACGAACAAAATGCTGAAATCTTGGATGGGACAAATCAGACGTTCAGCATTTCCCCCAACCAAGGACCATGCCGTTTGCTCTTTCCACTTCCTGAAGATGGATGTGATGCTTCCTGGCCACTCTCCTATCTCTCGTAACATCTTCTGAAGCCAGGTGAGACGACGGGTGGTGGAGATTGACGAATGAAATAATGTCGTAGGTTTGAAAGTTTGCTGAAAATGTCTCAGGAGAGATGGCGAATACCAAGCATCTTCTCCTAGAGGGACCATTTCCCAGGCACAGTCAGCCTAGGGAAATGTAGGAGAAGGCCGATAAACAGTTCACGGCACTAACAGCATTGAACACAGCGCTTCTTTCACATCGTGAATACAATAAGACAATTGAAAATGACCAATTTATGCAGTGATCGACCATCTCTGTGGTGGAGCTAAGCCTTTCGCACGTCATCACTGCGCTGGTCGCTATGGCAACGTGAGTATACAATTGGCGATTTGGCAAGTTTGACTTATCGTATGGAAGCGAGAGATATGCCATTCGAACCGATATCAAATTGTCTTTCTTCTGGACCCTACTCGAAAAATCGATGCACTCCCCCTGAATTTTGAAACTCCACTGTAGCCTTGTCATATTTTCAGTATACCCAACTCGCAACCCACAAACAGTCCTTGGCTATACCACGTACAGTTGAAATTGTCCAAATTTTCACCCAGGAGGGCATCATCAGGGATATAGGAGAAGAAGGATGAACGTTAGTATAATTTAAAACACCTACTGTCGTGGACATGGAAATCCGGTCGCACGTCTAGTGGCCCCAGGGCGCTGGTCATGCAGCCGTAGATAAGCGGTATTATTTTATGCGCTGAAGCGCGCTGGTTGCATCGGATCAACATGACTCGACTGTGAACTGCACGCAGCGTTCTGTACGCGCTGAGGGCGCCGGCCCCGGTCAATCGACTGGATTTCCATGTCCGCTACAGCACAATCACACATGCACCCCCCCCCCCCCCCCCCCCCAGAAACTTGATCACAGCTCGTGAGCAGGTTCTTTAGCAGGAAGTGAGACACTACAGGCTCTTGATTCCCAGTCAAGAAGGCATGAACATTCCAGAATGTTATCCGCCAATGCATGACCTGAACGATATGACTTCACAGCTACTCAGCACTTGACAAATGATATGACTTCACAGCTACTAAGCACTTGACAAATGCCGGTGAGAACAATGTTAGTATTCCTGTTCTCACCTTCACCAAACGGTCCAACGCGTTGTGTAAGCGATCTTTTTTTCTGACCAGAGCTGTGGCTTTTCCCGGTTGCTGCCTTTGGAGTTCTGTCCGGCACCACGGCCGAGAACGACCAGTGCGCATTGCCAAACAAGTCACTTAATTCCACGGTCAGGTCATGCACCGATTTGCTTTTTGTATCAGTGCCCTGCAACACAAAGACAACAGGAGAGAAGGGTAAATTCAACACAGACCACACTTGTACATACGCCGATATACTCAAGATGCTCGGTGAAGAAAAGTACCTACAAACTCACCGCATTTCAGAAAGACGTACCAATATTGAGTAGTACAGACGGGTAGGGAGGAGGAGGGATGGTGGAGTTGGGCAATATTCAGCAAGAACAAGTGAAGCAAGATTCCTGTGAAGAAAAGTTGATAAAGAAGATCTAAAAACAGATGTCGATCACTTAACCCCTGGACACACACAATGCCGCTGCCAATCAGTATTCATAACCTACCTCAATATCACAGGACTTGATACGTCCTCCAGCAAGGTCACTCAGCAGATAGACAATCAACGTCAACTGGCCGGCATTCTGAAATGCACATTGCTTGGCAGGAATGGCATGGTGCTGCAGCTTGGGCGCTAGTACGCTCAGCGGTTTGTTGTACGGAAGAACCAGGCCGACATTCTTATGGGAGATCATATACCATGGCGTGCTGGTGCTGCTGCCCTCGTGTTGGTTGACACGAACTCTAACCTATGGAACAGCATGTTATCACGTGTACACCACACAATGAGCATGAAAACATCATCAGTGGCCAGGAATAGATTCTCCTGCTTGAAGTAGAAATCCAGGCAAATATTCAGCACGGTGACAACGGGTTTGTTCACAAAGGCAATTGTCTAGCGCAGGAAGTACTTTACCTCGCGTAGGTCAGTAGCTGCTGTGTGGACTTTCATCTGGTACAGGCTTATGCCTCCTGTAGCAAACATGAACATATGTAGGCACGCACATATACATGCAAACTATGGCTGCAACAGGTAGTGGTTTGGCCGGGTAACGAGTTCGGGATATTTCTATCCGGGTAGCACGGGTACCTATCGGGTATTTTTTGACAGAGTTGGTACAGTGAGTGTGCACCTGCGCTACATAGAAAGTGTACAGTAAGCACGTAGCCGTGCTTTTACATGCACCGTTGCAAAAACACTGTACTCCAACTACCCGATCGGGTTCTCAGGAGCAATCTGCCGCCCGAATCGTGACCCGCTCTAATTACGGGTAGCACGGGTGCCCTACTACCCGATGACACCCCTAATGCAAACAAGCACACGCACACTAAGAGCAAACACCTCAAAAATGCTGAATTGCTCGACCATGCTCACTTCAAAAGATCAATCAGTGCCACTTAACTCCTCTACTGCAAAAGAAAAGTGGCTGGCCAACTCTCCCCCCCCCCCCCCCTGCCCTCAGAGGGTGCAGCCTACCTTGTCCCTGTAAGAATGGATCGGCAGCAGGTTGACTAGTAGGTGAATGATGAGGATACAATGTTGTGTAGCTGCTTCGGATCCTGTGCTCTTCCTTTCTGCGTAATGGGCGCATTGGGGCTGGCCAAGTCCTGTGTTGCCGGCCTCTACTGGGGTTGTGTACGGTGGTGGTGGAGGTGGTGGTGTGTGTGCGCAAGTGGCTTACAGTTGATGGACTAGTCTGCTGCTGGCTGATAGTACCATGAGAAGCAGGATGGGAATGTGCGGCCTGACTGGGAAAACTGCTACTGTGACTACTTGGCCCACCGGCGGCAGTGGCGGCAATACCACTGCTGCCAACACGAGTAGCAGTAGTAGCAGTAGTAGCAGTAGTAGCAGAAGTAGTAGTGCGTATCGCTGCTCTATGGTGCCTTGGAGGAGCATGGTGATTTGCAGGTTCTCTTGACTCGGATAAGAAAACAACTCTTCTTCGCCTGCCACTACCTGTCTGCTGCTCTGACGCATCTCTTGTCGTGCCCGCATCGCCTGCATCTCTTGTCGTGCCTGCATCGCCTGCATCCGCCGCGGCAGAATTACGCAATCTATGCTGGGGTACCGGTCTGGGTCTGTGCATGACGGCCTGCGTATCACCACGCTGACTTGACAGGTTCATTGTCAATGCGGGCCCATGATGCACGCCGGAATGGCTACCAGCAGTACGCCCACTGTCTACATGATGAGCAGGATAACCTAATGCTGCACTGGCAGTTGGCACCGGCGGTCTCTCCGATGGGTTACGACTTGCAATCCGTGTACCTCTGACACCGGTATGAGAAGGTTGTGCCCTATGCTGTGGGCCTGCACCTGCCACACCGTCATCCTGGTCGTCACATACGCCCGGGTAAAGATTGCGCGTGTCGGCAGTGATGAGGCGCTGTGCAGTTACATTACTGCTACGGGCATGCCACCGCCGCCGCTGCTGCTGCTGCTGGTGAGCAGTACTGGGCAAGGCTGTGTGGCTCTCTGCTCTTGTGTGCACAGGCCGAATGCTAGTCATGTCTCCTGTAGCAGGTCCAGTGCCTGTAACAGGTCCAATGCCTACAGAACATAAGGAGTAACGCATACGTGCAGGGCATGAACAACCACCTAGCTTGAAGCGTTCCATTCAAGTCTTAGACACCCGCTGCAGAAAGCAGTGACCTATAGAGGTTATCTGAAAGACATCATCATGATGAGCAAGCAGACTTCCGCAATCACGTATGGATGCGAAGTATACAGCAGAGCCGTTCATGGGCGCTATGTACATGCACATGACAGTGAGTCGCTAATGAGTAGTGTACCGCACACTCATGTTCAGATTGTACCTATTATATCAATAAAGGAAATGTCAGAAAGGCATTGATAGCAGATATGAGGCGCGCTTCTTCATTATTATCATCCTCATAGTGTTTACTGAAGTGGACGGAAAGGGTGATAATGGCTTTATCGTATTGAAGGTTTGTTGTGAATACAGAGTTACAGAACACTACAGTCACAGACACCTCAGCAAAACCATGGCATGGGCACTTACCACAATCATGTACACGTTAGCTCAGCCAAACGCCACGCGTGCTGCACCCTCTCCTGACAGAACCACCGCTGATTTGAATACTGACGGAGAGGCGTCTGGTGTAACAGGACTTCTCGCCAGTGGAAAACCTAGTCGCTAGTTGTCCGCACGTGTGTACAGAAGAAGAATAGTAGTAGGGTCTATCGCCAAGTCGCTGCACAGTACAGCCCAGCGGCCCGGCGCTTCGAGGCCAGACTCACTGATTGCCGGCAGTACCTCACCAGATTCGCAAGCGCACCTCGACGCTCAGGTCGTCAACTGGATGATCTTCACTTACTAGCAGCATAATTATAATTATTGGTGGCGTGGCAAATATTTTCTTCATCAGGCATTTCATTCTCTGGTCGTAAAATAAAACAAATTCCAAACTACCATCACCAAAACTTGCCCTCGAACTCGAGGCTTTCGACAACTATTGATCCAGCTAACTAACTTCTTTTCCACAAACTGCTCCAGAGCTACAAAATGGAGAAGAGTGGCAAACGAAGCACACTACGGGAATGTTTTGCGGCTCCTGCTTCGACTGTTCGAGCCATGCGAACGAGCTTACACTCTACACTACAGTGTGATGCCTTGCAGGGAGCGCTGCCAGCATGCAGGGCCTAGGGTAGATCAACCACACTCCACAGGCACAGGCACAGGCATATGCCGACGAAATCTCTCGCGTCCAATGAAACCACGTAAGTGATGCAGTAAGCGCGGAGTTGACCGGGCTTGACAAACATTACACTGGAGCTACCGCCCCCACTGCCCGGTCTACTGACTGTAGACCACGGTAGACAGTGTAGTGACTAGTACAAGTGCTGACTGTCGACATGTCTGTGCGTGTGTCACTAGGGCTAGGCCCTGTTATGTGTGGAGTCTACTGTTTTTGTATTTTTACTATTAGTATTAGTACTATTACAGTATTACCAGGGGCGTACATAGGGCGGTTCCCGGGATGCCCGGGAACCAGTAAAATAATTTCGATGTGGGTACGGAGAATGTTTTTGATCAAGGCCCAGCGTGCAGTGCATGCATGCCTAGGCGCCTGGAGTCCGCCTGACAGTCCGACGACGGTGACATGGTGACTAGGCAAGGGGTAAAAGTGCTGCTGAGGCATTTTTTTTGTGACACAGCGTAGATCTACTGATCTTACTGGGTGCAACAAAGTCTCTACATACGAGTTACATCGATTCCTCGATCTCAGAGTCATTTCCTTTGCAGTTTGTTTCGACAAAGTTGGTTACGTTTTTGACGATGCTTTCGCTTTGTGGAAAAGAAATATGAAGAGTCGACATCCAGAGGGCCAGCGCTCTGTTCAGAGCTATTTCGAGCAGGAGGCAAAACGTGTAGCCAGTGACGAAGGTCAAGCGATAGATGAGATTGCGGACGCACCTGACTTTCAAGTGGAGTCTGCAACGAGCAGCACAGAGGACGGAATCATCGTCGAAGCTGTAGAGCGACCGTTGTTGGAAGCTGCTGGATCATCCAAGACTTACTTCAGTGACATTGGAGTGCGTTGGAAAGGATATTCTGAAAGTGTACTTCCACGGTGGAATCCCTGATTCCTCCGAAATTTGCCTGACATGAAAAAGATTTCCGTCATTGACAATCATTGTGCGCCACTAGCTGCACTGAAGGCGAAGGATTTCGTTTCCTGTGCGTGTCCAGACGGGTGGCAAACAGCGCCGCTTTCAACTATCCTGGTTGGAGGAGTTTCCCTGTGTAGTCGTTTGACCGGCGTGCCATGGTGGCATCTGCTTGCCCTGTGTAATGTTTGCTCCAGGTGATTCGAAGTTTGGGCAGCTTTACCGCAGTCCTTCCGAGAATATAACCCGACTCAAGACTGAGCGTGTGGATGTGCTTCAGCGACTCGTTTCACGGCATAACATGAAATCGTCCTGCTGAACAAAACATCCATAAAAATGCCTTGGCAAAGTTCAGTCTTTTAAATCAAATATGCCTAGCAGTGACATTATCCAGCAGTTTATGCAGAAACTCCGTCGGATACGTATAAGAGCACTAGCCGTGTAGAATTATGTTGGTTGATCAGTTGGCATGGGAACCACTCCTGGAGGCGAGCGGTGTACGCCCCTGATTACTATTAGCTGGCTTGGCATGTCACATTTGTTGCTATGGTATAATCATGATAATAGCCTACTTGTAAGTTGTAGGGAGCAGCAGAGAGTAACGATAGAATGCTTAATACCGTGTTGCTCAAATCAGTTTACGACTCCCTGACCCTGGCTCGAATATCATCACCTTGTCAACGTGTTGACTAACTGTACAAAGAACATCCGCATCGACTGTCCATCATCAAACAGTTACTTGTCAGCACAGCACTTTGCCTTGAAGTGTGTTGTCTGTTGAATCATGATAATGATGTTGGTGTGGCATAATTATCATGTTCTCGGTTCTCTGGCGATGGCGCCGGCCGCGACACTTCCGCCTCGATTCCAGGTATGTAAAGTTGTAAACACATGATGTACATACATGTATGAAGTGGCAGATTCGAAGATTTACCTATTTTTATTACACTTGTTAAAAACATATCCGCGTACTTCCGCACGTATGGTTACGCACATGTACAGGCTTATGTCCGGACATAAGCGCAGCGCACCCCCCCCCCCCCCACACACACATGTTTATACATGTACATGTATGTAAACACCTGGGAGCTGAATAATACTACTACGCATTGTGCAGGACACAGGCAAACTTTTATTGCACATTATAAGCACATGTGCTTCTACCCGGACATGTTTACACAGCAAAAATAGTAAAGACATAAAAATAATCTGGTGCACCACATAGCAGGGATTTGCCGGGAACCGGCATCTTTGTACAGACAGCCAGTTTGGCCACTGCACTGAGTCTAAAAACCTAGGGAGTGAACACCAGGAGCAGGCATGGTACATGTACATCATGAGTCACATGCTGTCATTACGTACCGGTATTCAGTTCCAGAGTTTGCCGCACTCATAACTCACCCAAAACAGTCCGGGTGCGGATTAACGCTGAAATGAGCCTGATGCAATGAACCGTGGAATACAGGGTAGATGTGTGTATTTCGTAGCCACATCTGGGTGCAGCTTATCATGACGCTGGAAAATACGGTACTATGCCTATAGTGTCAAGTGGTGGCTGGCATCATATTTAATACAGCTTAGCACTGATTCAAATCCCATTTGTGGCTGTCATCACCCATTGCAGTTCCTCAACACCTTTCGCAGGAGACCTAAACCTTTCGATTGTAATATGTGCGAGTTCTGTCAACATCAATGTTAGGGATTGGAAATTAGACCTGCATGGTGGAAAAGGCCAGCAAGCCTGAAGCCACAGAGTTATCACCAATTCCTTCACATGCATGGGAAAGCTGAACAGGATACCAGTACCACTATACTGCAGTTTGTTGACTGATCTATGATCTTCACAATGACCTGTTGGCAGGCTGTTGCTTTTCAAACAGGTATTTTACCTCAGATCCCTTAGACTCAATCTACATACATGTGCATGACTGTACAAAACTTCAACAGTACATGCTGTTGTGTTTGCTGTCAGGAATGGACAGGTATGGTCCAGCAAGCAGCAGGTGGCATGTCATTTTCAACTCCACACCAGCTATACTTGACAGCACCAACTGTCATCACAAGGAATGCTGTGTTTGGCTACAGCCTGTGGATATCTACACTGCACATGCACATGAAAATGCCCTAGCAACCCCAATACAACCCCATTTATAACAACACCTCCTGTGTCACTGGTCCACAATTATCTGCTACAGTAATTCTATTTGGATACATCTTCATGGTATTTTATGGCATTCTCTAAAAAAATTCAGCTGCTACACATTGTTACAAGTATGAAAATTTGTTGACATTAAGATTTTAAGTTACACATTTGGGGTTATAGCGGCCGGAGAGGGCAATGTTCCATATTGTGCTGTTTCACCTGCCTCTGTCTCAGTGTCCACCCTGGAGTGGCTCGACGGCAGACATGTGCCTCGGTCTAAATGAGCTGTGTCACAGAGGGCCTTGCACGCACAGTCAGATACGGATACCACTGGAACTAGGTTGTTTCCTACATGTGGATCTACAGGTACTTCGAAGTACTCGCCGACTTCCTTACAGGCTGATCTCGCTTCTCTTCCAGGTACTGTCGTGGACATGGAAATCCGGTCGCACGTCTAGCAGCCCCAGGGCGCTGGCCATGCAGCCATGGCATGCATTATCATGCGCTGCTAGCAGCGTGCTGCTGGTTGCATCGTATCAACATGTGCGTTGCATGCACTGACTTACGTTCTGTACGCGCTGAGGGCGCCGGCCCCGGTCAATCGACTGGATTTCCATGTCCACCACAGTATACTTTGGCCCAAGAAAGATCAGACCACAATCAGGGACAGGAAAAGACCAAGCTTGATCAAGAGTATAATTATCAGCACCCAAGACAGTGATACTCCACAGGGATTAGCTATGGGGTCTGCGGATGGTGAAAACTCACATCGTGTGGTGAAGAGTTCATGTTGTAGGTTCTCAGCCTGAAAGAAGCCCACTCAGCGTGTGCGAGGCATCAACATGATCATGGCAGATAACTGGACTGTGCGCTCGCTAGTCTTCGTTGTACTTAGTATGCCACGTGCTAGGAACAGGCGATGTGAGTTTCCGCCGTAGAATACCACACATGCAGAGCTGCACGTTCTCAGGCGCTAAGCCAGCGACTTCACCATCCACAGGCAAGCTCAGATGAGCCAGCACTAGTAGCTGTGTCTCTGAGCCAGCGACTTGACCACTCACAGACAAGCACAGTCAGTCAGTCAGTGCTGTGTCTCTCAGCCAGCAATGTCGCCATCCACAGACAAGCCAACACTGTGTCTCTCAGCCAACTAATGCCAGGTGTGTTACTTCAAACTCAAAGCAGTGGCAACTCCACGTTTGGCAGCATTTTCTTCACAGCTACAGTGGGTTGAGTGACCGTGGTGCATTCCATGTACAATCCACAGATTCCTTTTCAAAGTTTATCCAGACATTGCCACCGTCAAAGCAGCTAGGGAAGTAGCTAGGGAAGTCAATGTCACAACGTGCTAGTGATACACTGCGTAAAATAACGTTGGGAAGCATTATAGGGTGTTCAAGTCAAGTAAACAATATGCTTTGCGGAGTATGTGCAAACTGCAGCACTGTTTCAACAGCCTAAACTTTAATAAAAAATTGAACACATGTAGTAAGAATGTACAGACTAGAAAGAACAAATTATAGCAAAACCAGCAAAAAAAAAAACTAATCAGCCTGACACGGTCCAGAAGCTGTCACATCTGAACACTAAAGAAGCAAAATAATAATACAATCCTAGCCATGGAAAAAAGAACGTGAGCTTTGAGAAAGGGAAAAGCATGTGCCTCAGGCAGATTGTTTCAAGGTATGGTGCTTGGGGGAGCGAGATCGTGTAAGCTCTGCTACTCCGATACACATACTAGCATTGCAAATGTTCAACAGGACATAGATCCAGTCACCGAAACAGCACAACGCGGCAAGCAGAATAACAAGTGGTATGAGGATCACGCGCTGATGAGTAACCGCCCAACTGGGTAAGCACGCCAAGGTGAAACACTGCACACGTAACACACATACACACACGCGCGCGTGCACGCACAAAAACGCACACGCACACACATACATGTGCACACACACATAGGACACACATGCACTGTAGTCACCGTGAAGATAGAGCCAAGCCTGAAGAGGACACTGGCTTGAACATGTCTTCGTGCTCCATAACATACACAGCAGAATTCTGGCCAGCAGCTGGTATATGTCATGACTCATGACGTTCATCAGTGTGCGACTATCCAACTTCAAGTTGAACTGATATCAATCATACGACCACAGCAACATTGGGAGCTGAAGAACGGTGATGTTCTTATTCTCCATATTCCAAAGTTCTTCTTTCATATGCTGGGCTTGTACATTCACATACTTCAGGTAGAATGCAAGCTGGTATGCCGTCTGATCCGCATGCTTTCATGGCATGTAATCCCCTGAGAAGCTTGGTTACAGTTTCTGTGGTGACTAGTTCAAACTCGAGAAGCCAACTATCCAGGAGCATATCTGCCGAAGAAGTACGCTGTGCATGCAGCGCTACATCCAAAACATGCTGCCATTCCTAAATGTTTGCTTCCAGCCTGGTGCGTTATTGAATTTTGGTGACTTTCTGTGGTTATGATAAGTTGTCATCACCGAAGCAGAGTAAGATTATGTGTGTGTAGCCCTGGTGTAAACATTTCCAATGTATGTTCAAGAAACTTATCATGGGATGTAAAACTACTTCGAAGTAGTCCTGAATTATGTGCGCACAATCTGGGGTTTGCCCATTCTTTCTTATCGTTGGACTCCGACTTGATTCTTCTGGCCTGCTGAGTCGCAACAGATGTGCAACTGCAGCCAATGTGTTTTACCAATGGTCAGCAGCAATCCAGCTTTGATTCCACAACACCACCATCAATTTGAATCTCGTGTTGTTCTGGATACCACCTTGTGGATCCGGAGAAGCAAACTACTGGTGTGGGCATGGAAATCCGGTCGCACGTCTAGCAGACCCAGGGCGCTGGCCATGCAGCCGTGGATGAGCGGTACACACATGCATTTTTATGCGCTGCAGCGCGCCGGTCGAATCGGATCGACATGTGCACTGTACACGCTGAGGGCGTCGGCCCCGGTCAATCGACTGGATTTCCATGTCCGCTACAGTACATGTACAAGAAAGGTTGTTGTGCTGCTGTCCCAGTGTAGAAACTAGCCTTCTCGGTGCCGCCCAGGAACGGACAGGAAACGCGAGTCAATCAAGGGACTGCACGTCACACATGTACTGACTAATAGGCTGAGCTTGACAAGAAATTTCTAAAAAGTAAAACTATGTCACAGCACAATGTTGACATAGGACCTACGTCAACATTGTACACTGGTATGGGTGATGAATAAGCCCAGCTCAATAGAACTAATATACCTGCTGGTGCGGTGAGCCCATACTGTACCACACACAAGAACAGTGCATGACATCTTTCAGTCAAAAACTTGTGAGCAGTGGTCAGTGCCAGCAGTTCACTTACCTGAAGTAAGAGAAGACTACCAACGGCAACACTAAGAACGGACCACACAACATCCTGCACAGGGTAGAACATAAAAGAAAGGCAAAGGACAAGCACTCAACCTATGCCTGGCTGATTTTTCAATTCTTGGAAGCAGAGGAATACATATACATGTGATTGTATATCTAAAGCCACTAAGTGCTCAAAAAACTGGCCGAGGCTGTCAAGCAATCTGACCGTTGGCGCAGCAAGGATGAAGAAGAAACAGCATCGAGAGCCGGAGTAATGCGCATGCTCCGCGCGGTCCCGTGCCGGAGCGCGGGAGTTCGGAGCGCGGGAGTTCGGAGTGCGTATTCTGCACGTGCACGTGATGCGCTATGGCAAGTACATGCAAGTATGTTGGTGGGTTGCTAACTTCACTTACCGTGCCACGCACGGAAACTTATACTGTAGAACGGGTAATTTTAGCGACGTAAAAACCCTAGCGAATTTAGCGATCGACTCATTTTCGCTAAAGTTTCAAGTCGCTAATTCGTTGAGACATAGTAGTACACTGGTGATCCGTGAGTAAAATCGCTGAAAATCGCTAAAATAAAACGTCGCTAACCGGTTGACAATGGGAAAACGCTAAAATTAATAGTCGCTAAAATTACCCGTTCTACAGTATTTAACAAAAAATTTATAAACCCCACTTTCTGCACACGATGAGCAACACACTCTACAAAACGTTTACATCAACAACATGTTTGGCCAACTGACTGATGCTGTCAGGCTTACTAGTACAATTATGTACTTCAGTGAAACCTGTAAGGGCTACCACTCTGATAAGGTGACCACCTGTCCTAGAGGACCACAGAATCAAGGAGCAAAGAGTATCACTTCAATCAATATGACCATGGACAAGGGAACAACGACCTGTGCATGCGACCATGGGGGCCTGAGTGGTCGGCTTAGACAGGTTTCACTGTACACTGAGACTACACTCATTTACAGCAGTCAAGTGTAGTTTAGCAGATCACAGGCCACTACACAAAATGACAAGAACTTCAAAATGAAGTGCACAGCGCAGAGTTGGAGTTGAAGGGAACAAACACATCAGGATGACTGCGCTTACCAGAAGTGGCATCTCGGACTCGAGCCTATCCACGCTGTAAAACTCCAAGGCTAAGTGGTATCGATACAGAGCAGATAAAATCAGAAGTAGAGAAAAGGCAGCAACTAAAAGCTTCACTCCAATTGTTGACTTCTTGCCTTCTGTATGACCTACACATTGGAGCACAGTATAGCACAATGAACAAAAAACACTTTTGAACATAGTAGCAACTGCCACCAGATGTACATCAGCTATCTACAGGAACATGCAAAGTAAACCAGTGCTTTTCCCCAATAGCGTTACCACGGAGACAAACACATAAACAAACTGTGCTTTGTCTGCTGCCACTGGTAGGTAGACGAGAAATGACGAGAAATCTTTCGAGAATTTTTCAACAGAAATGTGCCAGTAGTACACATATTCAAGTTGATGGACAGCAAGGAATACAGTGCTACTTGATGGAATACAGTGCTACTTGATGGAATACAGTGCTACTTGATGGAATACAGTGCTACTTGATGGAATACAGTGCTACTCGATGGAATACAGTGCTACTCGATGGAATACAGTGCTACTCGATGGAATACAGTGCTACTCGATGGAATACAGTGCTACTCGATGGAATACAGTGCTACTCGATGGAATACAGTGCTACTCGATGGAATACAGTGCTACTCGATGGAATACAGTGCTACTCGATGGAATACAGTGCTACTCGATGGAATACAGTGCTACTCGATGGAATACAGTGCTACTCGATGGAATACAGTGCTACTCGATGGAATACAGTGCTACTCGATGGAATACAGTGCTACTCGATGGAATACAGTGCTACTCGATGGAATACAGTGCTCCTCGATGGAATACAGTGCTACTCGATGGAATACAGTGCTACTCGATGGAATACAGTGCTACTCGATGGAATACAGTGCTACTCGATGGAATACAGTGCTACTCGATGGAATACAGTGCTACTCGATGGAATACAGTGCTACTCGATGGAATACAGTGCTACTCGATGGAATACAGTGCTACTCGATGGAATACAGTGCTACTCGATGGAATACAGTGCTACTCGATGGAATACAGTGCTACTCGATGGAATACAGTGCTACTCGATGGAATACAGTGCTACTCGATGGAATACAGTGCTACTCGATGGAATACAGTGCTACTCGATGGAATACAGTGCTACTCGATGGAATACAGTGCTACTCGATGGAATACAGTGCTACTCGATGGAATACAGTGCTACTCGATGGAATACAGTGCTACTCGATGGAATACAGTGCTACTCGATGGAATACAGTGCTACTCGATGGAATACAGTGCTACTCGATGGAATACAGTGCTACTCGATGGAATACAGTGCTACTCGATGGAATACAGTGCTACTCGATGGAATACAGTGCTACTCGATGGAATACAGTGCTACTCGATGGAATACAGTGCTACTCGATGGAATACAGTGCTACTCGATGGAATACAGTGCTACTCGATGGAATACAGTGCTACTCGATGGAATACAGTGCTACTCGATGGAATACAGTGCTACTCGATGGAATACAGTGCTACTCGATGGAATACAGTGCTACTCGATGGAATACAGTGCTACTCGATGGAATACAGTGCTACTCGATGGAATACAGTGCTACTCGATGGAATACAGTGCTACTCGATGGAATACAGTGCTACTCGATGGAATACAGTGCTACTCGATGGAATACAGTGCTACTCGATGGAATACAGTGCTACTTGATGGAATACAGTGCTACTTGATGGAATACAGTGCTACTTGATGGAATACAGTGCTACTTGATGGAATACAGTGCTACTTGATGGAATACAGTGCTACTTGATGGAATACAGTGCTACTTGATGGAATACAGAGCTACTTGATGGAATACAGTGCTACTTGATGGAATACAGTGCTACTTGATGGAATACAGTGCTACTTGATGGAATACAGTGCTACTTGATGGAATACAGTGCTACTTGATGGAATACAGTGCTACTTGATGGAATACAGTGCTACTTGATGGAATACAGTGCTACTTGATGGAATACAGTGCTACTTGATGGAATACAGTGCTACTTGATGGAATACAGTGCTACTTGATGGAATACAGTGCTACTTGATGGAATACAGAGCTACTTGATGGAATACAGTGCTACTTGATGGAATACAGTGCTACTTGATGGAATACAGTGCTACTTGATGGAATACAGTGCTACTTGATGGAATACAGTGCTACTTGATGGAATACAGTGCTACTTGATGGAATACAGTGCTACTTGATGGAATACAGTGCTACTTGATGGAATACAGTGCTACTTGATGGAATACAG
>NC_088643.1:39279223-39286723 GCF_964019385.1 Sycon ciliatum
TGAGTCATCGTTTTAGCAATATGGCTGCGTTCTGAGTTATAGCACATTCTTAGACTCTTATTGTACTGGATCATGGTGTGTGCACTTTATAACACGTGTACATGTATAACAAAAGCTGAATTACAGAACGGTAGAAAATGATATGTCCCATTCTCAGCTTTGGTTTCTGGCGTTCTTTTAATTATTAGTATTTCGGGCTGCGTGTTCTTGGGCTCCGTGTTCTGTAAAGCGGAAGTTAAGCCTAAAATCAAATTTTCACCAGTTGTAATCTTCGGGGTGCTGAGTCGGATGGTCTCTGTCCAAGAAAGCTGAGACGCTCCCTTCCTCCTTTATTCCCAATCGAACTTGCGCACTTCCACCGAAATTGGGTGACTGCGCCCTACTAGATGAGGATTTGTATGCAAAATGTCACCAAAAGCGCCATTTCGTTCTTATAAAAGCACGGATGACCGCGATTGGCTCATATGTTGTAGTCTTTTGGACGCTGAGTCGACTGGTTTTGGTCCGAAAAGGCTGCGATGTAGCGTTCGGCCCTTATTCCCAATCGAACATGGCTGAACAAGCGGTCACGTGCTCCTGCGTACACAAGTTACTTGGTCACCGCGCCAGCAGGCTACAACTTTCACACCAAGGTTCAAAGGTTCAACTCGAGTGATAGAAACTCGCTCAAACATGCTGTAAGTTGGAATAAGGGCCGAATGCTACATCACAGCCTTTTCGGACCAAAACCAGTCGACTCAGCGTCCAAAAGACTACTAGTACAACATATGGGCCAATCGCGGTCATCCGTGCTTTTATAAGAACGAAATGGCGCTTTTGGTGACATTTTGCATACAAATTCCCATCTAGTAGGGCGCAGTCACCCAATTTCGGTGGAAGTGCGCGAGTTCGATTGGGAATAAAGGAGGAAGGGAGCGTCTCAGCTTCCTTGGACAGAGACCATTGGACTCAGCACCCCGAAGACTACAACTGGTGAAAATTTGATTCCAGGCTTAACTTCCCCTTTAAAGCGAGGCTCTACTGTACATGTACATGTAATGTAAAGAACTAACTTGGTGTGCCCCCGTCAATTTCTACCTGTAAACAACTTCAGCACATACACCAGAATACAGTGCTGAACCAATTCAATTATCATTATCATGCACATGGACCACATGATAGTACATTCGACTGTCCCCCGTGAATTCCGCGGCAGAATATCAGAAATTCCGTGCAGAATTCTGCGGCTAAAAACAGTAAATTCTGTGCTAATTCTGCGAATCCTTCTCTATTCTGCGGCAATTCTGCAAGGAAAATGAGCGTAAAAACAGGTTGAATTTTCGCAACCCCACCGAAGTTTGTTGTCCCTATAAATTCTGAACCAAAATTATGCGAAATCCTGGTCGAAAAAATTAAAAGCTCTAAAATATACTGCCAGTTGATTATGAAAGTCACAAGCAGGTTGGTTTGGCTGTGAAAATACATTGAAAGTCTCCAGAAAAAGCAGTTTTTCTCTCTTTTCTGCAATATTCCGCGGGATTTTCTGAATTCAGCGGACGCTACTGGATTCTGCGGAAATTCTGCAATCCGCGGAATCGCGGAATTCACGGGGGCCAGATTCGAGCGCAGGTATTCCCGGGGGGGGGGGGGGGGGGGGCTTTACATTATTTCACTTGCAAACACATTGCACGTTACATGCACTTTCGATTCCTTCACTGTAGATCTACATAAGAAAAGGAACAAAACAGCCCAGCTGCAGCATGCATTCTTGATCATTAATCTGGCACACCCTGGTTTCAGTCAACCACATGGTACATGTACTGTAGCAACTAAAAGTGCTTATAGCCTAGACACAGGCAGGACGTGCTATATGTGTGCTTTCTTTTCCATCTCCTTCACGACGAGGAAACTCAATACAAGTGCAGACTGCCTCTTTTACGGCCAAAGAAACACAGTGTATGGTGAAGAAAGTGTCCTAAGGCCGAGTAAAGGAAATAGCTAAGAAATACTTCGAAGTAGGAATGGTAAAGCTACTAAAAGACTGGAACTGTACCCTTTAATTTAAACAACTTCCAGCTAGTATGTGACATACAAGTCAGTTAGGTTCAACACTATGCCAGTGGATGACAGGGCAGTGCCCAACTCCGATGCCAACCAGCCACGTCATGGACAGACGCACCAATGAGATGGTTAGGGATAGTCGGAGGCGAAAGTTAACCACAAGGAAGAACGGAGAAATTGTGTACAGCTACAAACAGGATCCGGAAACACAAGCTTTCGGTCAAAGGGAATGAATTCTACACGAGCATCATTCCCCATACTTCACAGTCTAGCCAGCACCAGCATTTACACACTGAATGCCAGCATAAGATAGAGTGACCAAATTAGGACAACATCACCAGGCCTGGCAATCAAACAGAAGATTGTTGTCCATAGACTGTTGTCCATATTCAAGAGCCACATGGATCTGTATGCAGTGACCATGATACTTGATAGGCACTTGGATACCCATATGTGCACAGAATATGATTGGAAAAACCTCAACCAAGACAGAGGCACTGAAAATCTGTCTTCAGTGGCTTGTTTAATTAAACACGGCTACGAATCCCACCAGACCAATTTCACACAATCCACTACAAACGAGCTGTAAATGGTCAGCGTGCTGTGTTCGAAACGCTGGACCACGTTCCTCGGCAAAGGACAAGACGGGTGTGCACGTACTCTTAACCAGTTCAGCCGTGTATGGGATGTGACAGTATTGCTTGTGACCGAACAGCTTGCAAGGAACGAGACAATTCCTCTAGTAACTGCATATGGCACATTTCACAAGGCATATCCTTGGCACTGAGAGTGCACCATGACGATTGTTCCTTCATTTCTCTGACCAGTTGGGTCCACACTTGAGGTCCATAATCAAGATGGAGAGCAGCCAGCTTGCTCTATAGGAACGCATGCGACAATGTTCAGTAGATGGCATAATCCCGACTCCTGCATGGACAAAAACAAAATGAAAAGCCATACAAGTCATAAGCATTGAAGTTCATTGTGAGGAATTATTGATCAATGACCGAGTACTGTAGAACGGGTAATTCTAGCGACTTTTAATTTTAGCGTTTTCCCATTGTCAACCGGTTAGCGACGTTTTATTTTAGCGATTTGCATTTTTCTTCATTGTACACATTTTGATACTGCATTCTACTACTGTATGTACAAACCATCACTGCCGTGTACTATGAGTGCTAGTACGAGAGAACATCATAAAACATGTGCTAACTAGTACCAAGAGTACATAACCCCCCAGAGTGTGCAACGCCTGATCCAGCTCTGCATAGGGTCTTGGTCGAGCGGAATCGGATCTTTGCGTCATAATACCGTACACATCTGAGGGGAACCCGGGGAGTCGCGGGTACTCTTGGATCAAAAACAATGGTGCCCTGCCTCGAGACCGGCCTTGCGCTGGTGTGGAGTGTACGCATGACATCAGAAGATCCGATTCCGCTCGACCAACACCCTATGCAGAGCTGGATCGGTGTTGCACACTCTGGGGGGTTATGTACTCTTGCTAGTACTACTAAAGTGCTGGCAACTGAAATCCGACCCCTTGGGGGTCGGATTTCAGTTGCCAGCACTGTACTAGTATTACTACTCACGGATCACCAGTGCACTACTAATGTCTCAACGGATTAGCGACTTAAAACTTTAGCGAAAAATGAGTTGATCGCTAAATTCGCTAGGGTTTTTACGTCGCTAAAGTTACCCGTTCTACAGTAATCGGTATAATCGTTTCAGCCCTACTTGTACAGTGCGTATCGGTTATAGCGTGGTCGTGTAAAAGAATATACTGCCTACAAGAATGAACTCTCATGTTTTCATAATCATAACATGGATTTCAAGTGCACATTTATTCTTAAAAGCAATTTTATCGTACAGTAGAATATATCGGTCCTAAGAATGGACTTTGTGTAGCAAAACATACCAGATTAGTACAAAGTATATCGTCTGTAGTAATAACATCCGTCCACTGCAGTTCCGACCTGATTCGCGTTGGGTTGTAGTGCTACAGGTTCAACTGTTGTGGTCATGTAACTATGACCAGCCGCATGCACAGTAACACTACATTGCATGTACGATGATCTTCCTGACTCCGCGTACATGCACGTGATGTGTCACATTTGATTTATCGTGTGTAAGAAATATCGGAAATAAGAATAGAAAGTTGTTTTTCAAACACCCACGCTATAACCGATGCCTACTGTACTTCATAGGTGAACCCAATCAATCCCACGGGCCACGACACGCTGATACCACAGGGTCCACCATATGCCATCTTTACAGGGTTTAATGCGCAGCTTCCACAATCCATACTGGTAACACAACTACAAGCACATGCGCATATGCGCCTCTATGTGAGACCAATCGACCTGCAAAAGTAACAAACACGGCAAAAGTGTGTGTATAAGCGCATGGGCCATTACGATATGGTCCTCTTGTCAGGGTCTGTTCACTGCAGTGCTGTCCTTTTTTCTCGGCTTACGGGGCAGGAATATCTCAACAGAAATGTCCCCGCTGTGTTGGTGATGTGCAAGCGGCGTGGGTCGGCTAAGAGTGCAGTATGGAATGGTGGAGTGAGTTAATTCACCGAGAAACGATGAAGGTAATAATTGCGCCTGCCGAACACCATGAGACTCCAGAACATGTCTTTGTCTATGGAATAATTAAGAGTGCATACATACTTATTTAATTCTACCCAACTTCCCATGACTACCATGTATGAACTGCGAAATCGGGTGAAGAGCCTCAATGGACATCGCTCTGAACTACAATTTTGACACTCGTTTGCAGCTGATCTGAGAACGCGATCAGCCTTTTGAAGTGTATCTGTTCACATTCAAAACACCCATTAATATTTGTAACATCGTAGATAATTGTCCTCAAGTTTACGAGAAGAAAATCAGAAATCCATCAGCCATACTAGTTTTCGTGATTCTCGTGTATTGGCAACTAGGGTATTAGGAAAAATTCGCCAAATTTTTGGGCAAGTTACTATCAAGACAATTTTTGCTTTATGAGCAGCCTAGGACAATGGACTATACATACCTGAGGTCTGGGTGGTGTCCGGTAGTTCTTTTTTGGTTCTCACGCCATCAAGTATTTTGGCATCCAAAAATCATAAATTCTGGACGACGCAAAATTGAGAAAAGTGGCTCTGCTGCAACATGACGGACAAATCTCTGGCGGAACGGCTTCCAGATTCTGTTTAGGGACTATCCTAGCCCTCAGCAGGCCAAGTTACAATAGCATTCATGAAAGTCTTCCATGCCAAATCGAAGACGATCAAAATGGTGATTCTGCTCAAAAGTGGTCCCAGAAAAAGTCGAAAAAAGCGGCGTCGTCATCTTCATTTTGCATAAAGATTCGGGTCATTTTTGGCCCTTGGCGCATGGACTGTGTTTGGGTGAGTATTTTACTCTCCAACTCAGATGGACAAGGATGACGTGATGGACCATCATGTGACCATGGTGACAAGTCATTATTGTACCGTACTACTACTGTCAGTACTGACGTGACCATGTACCAACGACGAGCCTTTTTTCAAGTCAACTAATTTTTAGCTTTCCTCGTTCATGTTTTATTAAATTTCATGTGTTTTGAGGTTGAGCGCTCGATCTGAAGGCACGTTACAATAGTGGTAACTATTACTTACTTTTGTTTATGAGTTTTGGAGCTGGAGCGTTGTTTTCAATGTTTGTGAACAAAGGGTTGGCAGATATTTAGATGGTGATATCGCATGAATTCCTTGACCATGGAAGTGGAGCGGGGGAAAAGCCTCCTCGACGAGTTGGCAAGTAAGCACAGCACTCACAGCACTTGTTTCTGGTTCATTTGAATTTTGGCCCAGCTTGACTTCTCTATGCTTGATTGCTGTCCAATTACCGACCGTGATTGCATGTAGATTCAGTTGATAGCATGAAATCGGTGTTTTCCACAAGCAAGTCAGCTCTTACTGATGACCACACAGCGCTGCAAACGTTCTGCTTGGCCCTGGAGACCGCTCTTCGTCATGGTCAGAAAGGTACACCTCTTCTCATGTGTTTTGAAAATATTGTATTGCAGCGCACTGCACTGCACTTGTCTCTGCCATAACTAATGATAGGCACCACTGTAACTATGTACTCATTGTTTGGTCGACAGTCAAAGGTGAATTCCCTTTCTCAGTAGGTCAGCAGGAAGATGTGTTGCGAGTCACTAGGTCCACGGTAATCTCTCATCACTATACGTATGATACTGTTGTTGACATTGAAATCCGTTGAGAAGTCAAGCGGCCACTGGGCGTTGGCCTTGTAGCCGTGAGCACTGCCGCTGGTCTATTTGTACAGTGTACACATGAACTCCAGTGCGTGTACGTGCTGAGCGCTAAGCGGCGGCCCCAGTCACTCCACCGGATTCCAATGTCCACAACAGTACAACGGGCACATTCTACATACATCTATGCCCATAACAAGATACAATACGCTGCAGTCTTTATCATGGTGAACAGGTCGCATGTGAAAGCGCATTGAAAAATACACGAAATGTGACAGCGCTCGGAGTGATTCTGAAGCTTGTTCTTTTTCAGCCAAGCCATGGAAGGTCTTCCTGCCAGCGGCTTTGACTCGACACGAGTGCTGGACATCGAGTTGAGCGCCTCCCTAGCACTTCCTTCACCTTCACACATCCATTCCCGTACCAATTGAATGTGAACCGAGCTTCACCTGTTCACCAGCGATTCGAAAATATCTCACGCATGATGCCTAAAAGTGACCGTTGGTCTCACCAGTCCTTGGAAAAGCTCTATCACTAGAGTGTATGTAGCCCAGCAGCCAGGCTGGATAGAGGTATGCCCACAGCATGGCTGTGTGTGCCCACCGCATGGTTGTGTGTGCCCACCGCATGGTTTTGTGTGCCCACAGCACGGTTATGTGCATGTCTGTGCCTGTGTGCATGTCTGTGCCTGTGTGCATGTCTGTGCCTGTGTGCATGTCTGTGCCTGTGTGCATGTCTGTGCCTGTGTGCATGTCTGTGCCTGTGTGCCTGTGTGCATGTCTGTGCCTGTGTGCCTGTGTGCATGTCTGTGCATGTCTGTGCCTGTGTGCCTGTGTGCATGTCTGTGCATGTGTGCCTGTGTGCATGTCTGTGCCTGTGTGCCTGTGTGCGTGTGTGCATGTCTGTGCCTGTGTGCCCGTGTGCATGTCTGTGCATGTGTGCATGTGCGAGTATTGTAACTTACAGTTGAACTACACTCATTGGCACATTGTCTGGTGTTGTCTGGGACCCAGTCAGGATAATCCAATCCGTTCATTTTGAGCACATTCAAAATTTGTCAATCTGCGGACAGAACTGTTTTGTCCTTTGTGGACTCATCAGCGCAGCACAGAGAAAATGAGGCTGAACAAATGTTGTCATATACTCAGCGTACACCATATTCAGTTACCAACTAGTCCGGAAAAAGCTATCTCAATTCTGCACAGGGTTGGAGTGCAT
>NC_088643.1:39291723-39314741 GCF_964019385.1 Sycon ciliatum
GCCAAGACTCGCCATTAGCACGGCGGTCGTCTGCATCAGGTCCATCCTCTGGCATGACGTCAGCAACTACACCAGCAGAAATCAGTTCACCAGTAGTAGCAGCTACAACGCCAGCGTCACAGCCTGCAGCTGACACAGTAGAGCCAGCAACTGCTACTCCACCCGGTGACCATGCATTGTCTTCCTCAGCTATAGCACCTGCAGCTCTTGTGTCTAATACAGCTGATGAAGGAAGCCAACCTAGCCAGGCATCTCAGCATGTAGTGACCGATGATGTTGCTATTACATCATCCAGTGCTGGGAAGCAGGTGGTGGATGGTGGTGATGATGTAACTGAGCGCGCTGCTAGTTGCCATTTGTTGTCACACACTGACCGTGAGAAGCTCATTCCATTGCTCACGTCATGGCTTGTGCAACCTGGTTCTATGTCACAGAGTCATGCTGGAAATAACGAGCTGGAGGTGCTTCGTGCTTCCGTTGTGGACTGCCGAAAGAAGCTGGTCGATGAAGTAACAGAACGGTATGAGGCGAAAACTTCAGAACTGTCTGCGGAGAGTGATCGGCTATCACAACGTTGTTCCGAGCAAGCATCTGAGCTGGAAGCAGCAAAACATCAACTCGGCAGCCTACATGAAACTATTGACGAGCTCAAGAGATCACACCAAGCAGAAGTCGAAAGGCTGTCCGAAAAGCACAGTCAAGCTGAACTGCAGTATGGAGAGTCTTTGCGGGCAGTGGAGACAGATCTAGCAGATGTACGTACTAGCTTGAGAGCCAGTGAAGCTACAAGTCAGCAATTAGCAGAGGAGAAGGAATCTTTTCATGAACAAGCAAAAAAGGTGTGTACACGGCTTATCAAATCTCCTCTCCTCTCTCTCTCTCTCTCTCTCTCTCTCTCTCTCTCTCTCTCTCTCTCTCTCTCTCTCTCTCTCTCTCTCTCTCTCTCTCTCTCTCTCTCTCTCTCTCTCTCTCCATCTATATTTCTTATGCAAGTTTGCGTCGTACACACATGCATAACAGTAAACACAGTACAAGTTATATGAGGAGCGTACATCCGATACCGTCTACTAGTATAGTGTATACTGTATGTATAGATTATAGACCGGTTAGGAGGTCTATACAGGATATATAGACCGAGTAAGGGACCGAGGTCTTTTACGAGGTCTATATATCCTGTATAGACCAACTATGAGGTCTATAATCTATTTATCGTGTTCTCCACGCAATAGTTTCGCTTCATATACGACAATATCCTTGTAATTCTAGTATTATACTATAGCCTATACTGCATTGTACTGCATTGAAAGTCAGGATCATTGTTTAAACTAGGTTCAGCATCGGTAGCACAGTGGCTGGGTGGTAAGGAAGAGTGACTGAGATTCACAAGGTTGTGGGTTCAAATCCCATCTTGTGTATTTCTGCTTTCTTCAAAAATTTCTTTTTCTAAGTTGGAGAGAAAATTTCTAAGTCCAAGAAATTCTAAGGAGTCAAATATAAGTAGTCAAATATATCGTGTATTTGACTAAGCAGTCAAATACGCGATATATTTGACCGCTTAGGTATCAGGGAAATTAGTGGGGTCAAATACTAAGAAGGCGATAATATGGTATATAGTGGTGCTGCGGCATTATGCTGGATCAGGATGGGAATATACACTGTATTGTAGTGAGTAGAATTAGAGAATAGACCGGGAGATGTGGGGTATGGCTTGACAATGTCTGTTATCGTGCCTTGCTGCTGCTGTTGCCACCATTTATCGTTGTAGTATGATACATTCCAAATGGAGATGGACACGCTACAACTGCAGGTTCGCTCTCACTCGAATGAAGCAGATCGCTATAAGCAGGTAATGCTTGCCCCTGTGTGTGCTTTCTTGTTATTGTTGCTTTTGAAACACTCCGTCTGAAAATAGGATTATATTGTGTCATGAGTTGGCAGCAGTTTGTTTATTTTGGTAGTTCCAGGTTCAACCTGTTATTGCATCACGTGTTCTCAGGTTTTGATTATGACATGAATGCAATATTAATCTGGAGTTTGTTCAAGGTTTAGCTCGTTATTCCATTGACATCTTGCAATGGCTGCGCTTTTTTGCTTTGATTTTCTTCATGTAGGAACTCACATCACTCCGGGAGGCCAGCAAGCGCGAGGCAGAGGAATGGCGTGACCGGATGGCCAGTACCGAACGACACCATCAACAGCAGCTATCTGCTGCTCAACAGTACGTTATTGTGGTGGTGATGGTGGTGATGGTGGTGGTGGTGGCGGCGGTGGCGGTGGCAATGTGTGTGCGTACATCTGTGTGAGAGGGCGAGCGAGCATGTGAAAGTTTGTGCTTCCTGGGTGAAATAGAACTTTGTAGAATTGCACTGCAAACAGCTTACATGCTTTATTCACTGCTACACGTGTCAGACTTATTGCTGGAATAGACCTCATCACTGGGCACACCATCTGAACTGTACTGCACCAGAGGTTCTTCAGGGCACGCTTTGCAGCAGGGATTAGCGTAGCTGGGACTTTCTGATTGGGCTTGTCACCAGTCTGTCCACTCTTAATTGTGCGCAGCTTGACTTCCGCGACTTGCAACCGGTAACCCACCTGGCCATTCTAGCTTCTCCAGCCAGGAATAACATTATTGTTCGTGCCATTCAGTCTATTTGTATGGGAAGATTTTCTTTGGTGAAGTGCGTCACCTGAATAGGGTAGTACAGCTCTGAGCCTCTGCTCATGATTGTCTCTGTGTAGTGATCACACACACACACACACACACACACACACACACACACACACACACACACACACACACACACACACACACACACGTTGGACCTTGGACCTTGGACGCGCGGCCATATTCTGGCTATGCGGACCCCATGGGGGGTTGAGCAGGTTCGGAACAGTAGGGGCGATGACGGGATAGGTCCTGTGGTCTACTGAAACGCCGACCGCAATGGCAAACGATGCAGAAGGAGCTACGGTCTGTGTTGGTTGCTCTGGCCGAGCCACGGCTGCACTTGTGACGTTTTATGCCTTGGCGCGATAGCCCACAGCGGTTGCAGCGGGCGCAGTGGAAGCTGCAGCGTTCGCTGGACATATTGTTTGTAACCGGTGACTCAGGTGTGTCAGAAGATGCCTCTGCTGGTGATGTTGCTGGCGAGCACTTGTGTCGGGCAAATCCACCCTTGCTGCGGAACCATCTGTCGCACTGATCGCAGTGACAGCTTCCTGGCTGTTGGCTTACGGGTAGGGCACGCGTAGCTGTACACTTGTGTCGCTTCCTGTCACTTACACGACTGAAGGAGCGGTGACAAGTTTGGCACACAACCGGTGATGGTCGAGGTCTGTTCTGCTTGTCTAGCAGACAACGGTAAGCCTTGCGCCATTGTGAACACACACACACACACACACACACACACACACACACACACACACACACACACACACACACACACACACTACATCAAGTGTAGTGATCACACAGGGTAGATCTACTCTGTGTAGTGATCACTACACAGAGTAGATCTACTGTGTGTGATCACTACACACAGTAGATCTACCCTGTGTAGTGATCACACAGAGTAGATCTACTCTGTGTAGTGATCACACACACAGTAGATCTACCCCGTTAGTACCCTGCTTGTCAGTCATGCCGTGTATCTACTTGTGTACTGTATGATCTCTGTTGTACTGATACAGGCGTAGCCGAGACCTGACTGAACAGCTGCATCGCTTGTCTACTCAGCTAACGAGCATGACATCAGCTGAGACCAGTGACAATGAAGGAGCTGATGTATCCCACGAGACACTGCGGAAATCATCTGCGTCTTCTCGACCAGGGTCCTTTTCTGATGATCACCAGGACCTGATGGGCAAAATCCAGTTTCAGCTAAGCGCCCAGACAATGCAGCTCAAACATGCAAACCAGGTATGTGTCATCTTTTTGAGTGACTGTTCATGTCGTGAGGTGTTTCCCAGCTGTCTGCCCACATGTCTTATTTTCTTTGTTTTACTCTGTGTAGCTATCTGCCTGTGCGTCTGTCTACCTACACTGTATGCGTATCTCTAAGGCTGTCTCTGATTGTCTCTGATTGTCTCAGCCTTCCCTTGGATCCTGTTTTTATTTTATTTGTTTAGTTTTATCTGTGTGTATCTTTTGTATCATTTGTTACCTGTATGGTGTGCTTGCCAGGAGTTAAATAGCAAGAAGCAGGAAGTGGAGACTCTGCAGTTCGAGCTGCTGCAAGTCAAGCAGAGACAGGACGTGATGGAGGCTGCTGTACGTGATGCGGCTGATAGCAAGGAATCGCTGCTGAGGGAGACTACATCCTTGTCCGACCAGGTACTGGCTTGCAGAGTGTGTGACCATGTGTGACTTTGTCATGGTGTGAGACGCACTGTGTAAGCATCGATGTGACTCACTAGCAGAGTTCAATATGCTTGCTCACATAGTCAGTCTACAAGGAGCAACATGAACATGTAGTGCTTTGGGCAAGACTCAAAATCAATAACACTGTACTCTTGTGAGAAGCTCACCGGCAACACATCACCTGCAATGTAGACATATGTCAATCGAACGTCGCGTGCGCTCAACAGTGCAATGTTTTTTGTTGAATACAAGGCGTTTGTGATTAATGTGCAGTCAACCTCGTGAATAGTGACCTCAGGTATAACAAACATCACGTATGACAACACAATCTTCAGACCTATAATAGTGGACATTTCACTGCATACTTTCAACCTCATGAATATGGACAACTCACGACTAACGACACTTTCCCCATTGCCAAAAGTGCCCAGAATGCAGGATTGTGCGCCCTAATTTCAAATTTTTGACGGGGGACAGCCCCCGGACCCCCTCCTGCCAGACCACCTCCAAAGGCAGTGCTGTGCGCCTGCCATGCACTATGGAGGATTGTTATTCACTAGGTTTACTCTATGTCATATATCATGCAAACAGCATTCTTGTTGGGTTGGCGGCGTTTTGTGTATGCTTTCCTTGTTCATCATCTCGATTGCCTTAACCTGAGTGACTATGTCTTCGATGTACTTACGAGTTTGTACCTTTTTGTCCATCAAACTCATTCTTCCCTCTGTCAGGTGTGCGTACTAACTGACGCGTCGAATACTCTGAAATCTGAGATCACGTCGCTAGAGAATCAGCTCGTTTCATCCAACAAGGACCGTGATATGGAACGCGTCACCAACCTGAAACTCAACACGCAGGTGGAACAGATGCAGTCAGCTATCAAGGCTGTGGAAGCAGAGAATGATGCGCTCGGCCAACAGGCTGATAGCACCAGGGACCAGCTGTTGCAGGTTACAAGGTGCGTACTAGTACTAATACTAATAGTGTGAAGTTTTGAACACCTATGCAGTCTCTGCTGGTATTCACTCTTCCTTTGCTTTGTAGCTCCCTTCTCAACCACTATGCCATCATTATGACTGTTTGCTTATGGTTGCTGTAGACAAAAAGCCACTCTGATGAATCGGCAAGCAACGCTGGAGGAGGAGTTATCCACCATGGGCAAGAAACAGTGGATTGAGGATGACCAGGTAAGATAAGCATTTCCTCTGGGAATTACAAATTTAAACTGTCCACCTCTCCACACTGTGCTCTTGGCCCACATTCACATGGAACATCTATCCAAGAACGAACTTCCTCACTATGGTGTGGTGAATGTGGGCCAAGAGCGAAGTGTGGAGAGGTGGACAGTTAAAATTAATTTCAAATCCAAGTTCGTCGCTACTTCCAAGGTATTGACCAGATCATTACGTGAGAAAAAGTTCAGCATAGCATCCATACAAAGTGCCATGTCTTGACGGGATCATCATCAGCAGTATGGTATTCCAAATTACAGCCTGCTCTTCCCAGCATGGCTGGATCATTCATCCTTGCTGCACAATCAATATGAGGTAGAACCTTGAGCTCAGCATGCACTGTGCACTTTTCTTTATTTCCTTGGTCGGAAGCTTGCTTGGCACACTCTCCTGCTGCGGTGTGCACTGTAAATAGGTTTTCGTTTCTGCGGCTATTTTTCAGTATGACATGCTGGTCACATGGCCAGTGGTTTGCCCAGATGCCCAGACGTGATAGTGTACATGTATGTAACTGTCACTGTCACCCAGCATGGCATGGTGGCATCCCACTTGCTAGTGTATGTTACTGTCACCCAACATGGCATGGTGGCATCCCACTTGCTAGTGTATGTAACTGTTACTGTCACCCAGCATGGCATGATGGCATCCCACTTGCTAGTGTATGTGACGGTCACCTGGTACCCAGTACACAGCCGCATGGCATGATCTCATTAGCTGCAGAACACCATGCAGAAAACTACTAGGAAAGTAGTACAGGGATGAATTTATCCTGTATCGCATCGCAGTTTGCGATGCAAAATCGATCTACTGCTACTCGATAGTCACCGTGATTCGCAGAAAATTGCAATACACACAGGCTATCCATGCCTAGCCTGCGCTGTCAAGTAAAATGCATAGTGTGCAGTGTATGTGGTGCAGGTACTCTCAATCTGGGTGCACATGTATGCTTCGGTCGTTTTTCTGCAAATGGGCTTTCAGGCATCACTCTCAAGAAGGGCAATGTGGTAAACACTCAACCTTCAAAGAAAAATGCTAATCAAAATCAAAGACTGCTACACAATTGTGATTTCGTATAGCAGAAACTGCTATGCAAAAATATGACAGTAAATTCATCCCTGTAGTATGCCTTTACAAACTGGCTCTAACTGCAATCTACTGCCACTTCCAGTCTGACGTCTGACAATATGAAAATACCAAGAGCACGCTTCTGTAACTCACAAATTTTGTAAGTCTCTTACATGGAGGGCTGTGGTCGCGAGTTAGAGACAAATGGTCACAAATGTTCATTCTTGGAGGACTTTCTCAACCTAAATAATAGGGGTCAAACGGGTGTACCTTTAACTAACGAACGGGTAATTTTCTTAAAGGGGAAGTTAAGGCAAAAATTAAAATTTCACCAGTTGTAGTCTTCGGGGTGCTGAGTCGAATGGTCTTGGTCCGAGAAAGCTGAGACGCTCCCTTCCTACTTGAATCCCAATCGAACTCGCGCACTTCCACCGAAACTGGGTGACTACGCCCTACTAGATGGGGATTTGTATGCAAAATGTCACTAAAAGCGCCATTTCGTCCTTATAAAAGAACGGATGACCGCGATTGGCCCATATGTTGTAGTCTTTTGGACGCTGAGTCGACTGGTTTTGGTCCGAAAAGGCTGCGATGCAGCGTTCCTCCTTTATTCCCAATCGAACATGGTTGAACATGTGGTCACGTGCTCCTGGGTGCCCAAATCACCTGGTCACCACGCCAGCAGGCGACAACTTTCACACCAAGGTTCAACTCGAGTTCAACTCGAGTGACAGGAGTGCACCCAAAAAAGGTCAAACAGGCTAGTAAGTTGTACCCTGCAGGCACGGTGACCAGGTGACTGGCGTACGCAGGAGCACGTGACCGCTTGTTCAACCATGTTCGATTGGGAATAAAGGAGGAACGCTGCATCGCAGCCTTTTCGGACCAAAACCAATCGACTCAGCGTCCAAAAGACTACAACATATGGGCCAATCGCGGTCATCCATGCTTTTATAAGAACGAAATGGCGCTTTTAGTGACATTTTGCATACAAATCCCTATCTAAATCCCAGTTTCGGTGGAGGTGCGCGAGTTCGATTGGGATTCAAGTAGGAAGGGAGTGTCTCAGCTTCCTCGGACCACGACCATTCGACTCAGCACCCCGAAGACTACAACTGGTGAAATTTTATTTTTTGCCTTAACTTCCCCTTTAACGGGCGGGTTAACGGGTACCCTTTAGCAGCCATATTATTTTTTTGCGCATTTCTCACATAAATCATGATTTTTATTAGTATATTCTCAGGTTGTATTTTGAAAACTACATTATGATTCGCAATTGATTCGTGTATCATAATAATTATTATTATGGCAATGAAGGTTCCAAATGAATGTCATCCATGCATTTGCCCATGTACATAACTTCCAGGCAGTTACTTACAATCGTACATGTAGATGGTCCTACAAGCTACATGTATTTTGATACATGTACGCAAATCAACTGCAGATCGATGTGATTCAAGCCATGCAAGGACAGAGTGGTTTAGCAAAACTTCCGCAATCTCGCGCAATCCTATTTGCTATGTTCGCAGAGAACTGGTACTCGTTGCATTCAGAAGATGTTCGCGCCCATAGCTAGCTGGGGTGCCTGACACAGCTGATGTGCTGCTGGCCAGCTAGCTGCTAGTGCTAGCTTGTTGAACTCGTGAAATGAATCTTCACAAATCCGTAATCTTGTATGCAATATTTCGAACTACTTTTCAGCTCGTCGATTGAAGGAACAAACTACAACCATGAGTATCATACATGTAGCTACCACCTACGGACATCACCGTTTGTGACACTCCGACTGGTCACTCAGCCTGGTGACACTAGTTCATCAAGTACTGTGGCAGGTTCGATGTCGGAGAACCATCGTAACTTTCTAGTTACTCAGCTGCCACCTCGAACGAGTTTCAAGTCTTGCATTTTCTCACATCACAATCAAAAACCTCCAGTACGAGGATTTTTACTTGCATTAGAGTGGAGAGAACAACTGTCAAGTCTGTCTTTCAGCCTGCTCCTGCCTGATAAAGTCGAAAGCGGGAATGCACAGGAAAAAAGAAAAGAGTATCCGCACTCCTATTTTGAGTCTTGGAATACGATAGGATCACCTTTTTTGTTTTTTGTTTGTTTTTGTTTTTGTTTTGTTTTTTACAAACGGGTACCCTTTTACTATCGGTACCTGAGATTAACGGGCGGGTACCCGGTACACCCGTCTGACCCCTACTAAATAAGTGATTCTGAAATCTTCTGGAAAGATCGCCTCGTGGCAAGTCTCTCGGCATGCTAACGTTACGAGACTGCATTGCTGACGAAGATCCCTCTTTCCCTTCCTCAAGTCAAACCTTGGTGCCCTTTGAATGGGAGCTGAATGAACTTTCTTTTGTCTTCCTTTATAGGTGCAAGCTTGTATGTATTGTGCTGCTCCATTTACGCTCTTCAACAGACGAGTAAGTGATCTTTTATGTCTTTTGTCTCTTTTTTTAACAGTCTTTGCTTTTAAGGTGTCTCTTTTCCTCTCTCTCTCTGTCTCTCTCTCTCTCATCGTTTGAGTGTATGACAGTATGTTGTGCTATTGCTTTGAATATGATTCTTGTTTGAAGACATGCGTATCGGCTTACTGGGTTTGAGGCCCAGCTGCAGTATGTCTTGTCATGTAATGTGCAGGGTATGCATATGCATATGTACTTATAATAGGTGTATGCTGTTGGTGTTGTTGCTTTGCTTAGCATCATTGTCGTAGCTGTGGAGGAGTGTTCTGTACAACTTGCTGTGATAAGACGTACCAGCTACCTGCAAGCAAGTAAGTCTGGTCTGCTTGTTAGCCTGTTATGAACAATGGTGCTTATAACCCTTATATACATTGATGTCACATACGGAATCTCGTAGAATCCCGTAGAACCTTTTTTCGGGCGAATATCTAGCTAGTCGTTTGTTCTATCCAAACTGACGAAGCTGGAAAAGCGACTGTCTGCCACTAAGTATTGGGCTAAATTGGTCTAATGTGCGTAAGGACTATTGCACCAATGCCACATCGAATACCTTTCCAAGACTTCTGCTTTTTTGCATTCATTTGCGTGTACCAGTACATGTGTGTTTGCATGTGCATGCACTCAGACTTGATTCGTTCCTCCTGTATGTTGCTGTGCAGCAAACCATCACGCGTGTGCATTCCTTGCTACGAGCGTCTCACGAGCACCAAGCTGAATCTTCGTAGTGATATTCCGTCCCCGGAGAACTTTGTGGTTGTAAGCGGCGACAAGGCCAGTCCTGGCCACCAACCACCGGTCACTGAGCGGCGTGGCTCTGATGAGCGCCTAGCACGCCACACAGCAGGAGGACAGATAGTCTTGGGTGATTCTGGTGATGAGATGGAGGGTCAAGATACACATGTGAGTGTCAGTATCGTGCTTATTGGGCTTTTCATGATCCATGAGCTGTAGTGGTGGCTAATGAAAGCCAGCCCTTGGTTTGACACGGCTTGGTGTAAGCATGAGTGTGCCTGCTCCGCGCATGATTTACGCCATGCAGTCAGTGCTTGCAGTGAACTGTGCAAAGCCAAGGGCCTCACTTCTCTTGCCACCACTCTACTATTGTACTCATTGCCCCTTTATTGAATGTGCAGCTACCCTGTATCTGCTAGGGTGGGTATTGCATGTATGCATGTGTACTCTTGGTCGTATACTGTACATGTGTGCGTGTGTAGCTGCATGTGGTCTTACATGTCCATGACCATGTTATGTTGTCTTGTGTTGATTGTGTTCTTCTCCAGCCCAAGAATGGAGCCATTGCAGAAAACATGCCCGAGACTAGTACTGTTGCTGTCTCTACCTGTAACTTAGCGACAGCGTCTTCTGGAAATGTTGCTTTAGCGGCAGCAGCAGTAGCGGAGACCGGTGAGGAGGCTGTGTTCAGTTCCTCTTTGCCACGTTCCACCAGTAAGCCTTATATCTTGCTGTCTAAAGAGAGACCAGTGTCTGTGTGTGTGTTTTGTGTCTGTGTGTGTGGGTGTATTGCATACACAATGTGCATTCTGTGTACCTGTACATTGTACATTGTACTGGAATTCTTGACGTGTGTATGTAATGTTAGTAACTGTACTACTTGTAGTATTTGCCACCTGTGCATCATCATAGCGAAATCTAAACCCAGTGTGTGTGTGTGTGTGTGTGTGTGTCGGTGTGTGTGTGTGTGTGCGTGCGTGCGTGTGTGTGTGTGTCGGTGTGTGTTGCTGCCTGCTACAGTCACCTCTCAGTCATTTCGACGCCAGGCATCCTTGGCAGCCTTGAAGTGCACTGACCAGGCAGATGCAGACTCTGATATAGCCTACACTTCACACATGTCCAAGTCCTCACAGTCGCTGCAAAGCCGCAGAACGTCGAAATCAGGCACTCCAACGAGGAAACCAGAACTTCAGGTACTACTATGTCTTTATTGTGTAAAATGTGTATACTTCGAAGTACTATTACTAGTAGTGTGTTAATATTAAAATTTTGGTTCAGCTTGGTCTCCTGAACTAAATATTGCGACAGAGCTTTCAGCCATATTTCCAATTTATTATCTCTCAACGGAAGTGTCCTTACTGGTGTCTGTATGGTTCGGCTGAGAGCGCGTGGTTGTGATGAGTTGGGAATGCAATAGGTTGGTCTCCTGTGAGAACGATCACATCTGGCTCATTACCTATCTCCTATTATCCAATTTCCCTTATCGAAAGGTCCATGTGGTGTAGACTTTTCTACCTTTACTCTCGTTAGAAGAACGCCTGTGTGTTGTTTTGTCTTGTATGCTGCTCATCCAGGTCCTTGAGATGATTGAGCTACCAATCAAGGCAGGATGCTACCATACGATTCCGGTTTTGATTGAACAGCCTGGCTCGCGTATCTCTTGGCAGTTTCAGACCGATCCAAAGGTGTGTGGGTGGGTGGGTGGGTGGGTGTGTGCCCTGAAGTGTTCTCGTTGAGAGTAGGTGACTGATGTTGTATTTACATGACATACTTGACTACAGATGGTAGATGTTCTAGTTGCATTGTTGATGGTAGATATTCTAGTTGCATTGTTGCGTAGTAATTATGAGTTTTCGTGAGACCTTTCTATCAACTTCTTCCCAATCCATACTTTCCATACTTAGTAGCAGTGGTTCTTTCCATACTTAGTAGCAGTGGTTCTTTCCATACTTAGTAGCAGTGGTTCTTTCCATACTTAGTAGCAGTGGTTCTTTCCATACTTAGTAGCAGTGGTTCTTTCCATACTTAGTAGCAGTGGTTCTTTCCATACTTAATAGCAGTGGTTCTTTCCATACTTAGTAGCAGTGGTTCTTTCCATACTTAGTAGCAGTGGTTCTTTCCATACTTAGTAGCAGTGGTTCAACTTCTTTCCATACTTAGTAGCAGTGGTTCTTTCCATACTTAGTAGCAGTGGTTCTTTCCATACTTAGTAGCAGTGGTTCTTTCCATACTTAGTAGCAGTGGTTCTTTCCATACTGTATTGTTTGTGTAGGGAATCGCGTTCGGAATAGCATTCGCTGCCAGCGAAGTCGGGGACGACACAGCGGCAACTGTATGTTCATCTGTGTGTGTGTGTGTGTGTCTGTGCATGTGCATGTGTGTGTGTGTCTGTGCATGTGTGTCCGTGCATGTGCATGTGTGTGTGTGTGTGTCTGTGCATGTGTGTCCGTGCATGTGTGCATGTGCGTGTGTGTACATGTATGTGCATGTGTGTGCGTGTGCATGCATGTGCGTGTACATGGGTGAGTGTGCGGTGATGATGATTGCTCCTGTTTCTCTGGCTCCATTCATCCTCCTATTTTCTCATGATGTGTGCACGGATTCAAGTGTCTTTTTACTGCTTTAGTAGGACCGTATCCCAACATCCCCAGTGCAAGTGTTGCAATTGCAATTCTCTTCCCTTTCGGTTCTGGTTTATTTGTTCAGACATTAGTCCCTCTGCGCCGCACTGGCTCACATAAACAAATGGTGAATGGCGATTGGGTGGCCCGCTCCACTGGAATTTACACCTTGCAGTTTGACAATACTTCTTCAACGTAAGTTTTCCCTGTACAAACACACACACACGCACACGCACACACACACACACACACACACACACACACACACACATACACACGCACACATACAGAGACAGGCTTATGGATCATTGCTGGCACCCACCCAGGCATTTTTCTGGCTCCGTACACTGTGCTAGTGTAATGTTATTGTTGAAGTCATCCCACTATCATTACCACTCATCTTTGCCAGTGTCTATTCAGCAAGAGCTGAGTGAATTGCTGGTGCATGTGTAGTTTGAATGAGTTGTAATTGAAAGTAAATCTAATTTTTAGATCCTGTGCTGACAGATGGGCTGATGCGTGCTGTTCATGCGTCATGCTAGGTCTCATTGCCCTCATGTATGTGTGTGTGTGTGTGTGTGTGTCTGTGTGTGTGTGTGTGTGTGTGTGTGTGTGCGTGTCTGTCTGTCTGTTCGTCTGTCTGTCTGTGTTGTATGCTTGTACAGGATGACACCATGTCGTATATCTTACCGGGTTGTGATCACACCAGCTGACTGAGAGATAGAGCTAGTGGTACGCAACTTCTCTTGCGTTTATCTTTGTTCAAGAATTATTTTGCAGGCGGAGATTCTATCGTTCTTGGAACGTGTATAGTAAGTTTAGCAAAGCATTGGGTTTCCCTTTGCCTTCAGGCATGTCCCACCGCCATTGGTTTCTCTATGCTTCCAGGCGTGTTTCACCACTATTGGTTTTTCTATGCTTCCAGGCGTGTTCCACCATCATTGATTTCTATACTTTGCCATAGCTGTACCTGTGTGATCTCATAGCACTCTCTCTCTCTATCCTGGTTTGACATAGCTGTACCTGTGTGATCTCATAGCACTCTCTCTCTCTCTCTGTACCTGTGTGATCTCATAGCACTCTCTCTCTCTGTAGCTGTGTGATCTCATAGCACTCTCTCTCTCTCTGTACCTGTGTGATCTCATAGCACTCTCTCTCTATCCTGGTTTGACAGTACTGTTTCATTTACATTTTTATGGCTGTGCTGCCTCCAATCATTCCACTGCTGTGCTATTATTGTTTGCTATGTGCATGTATCACTGGTCGTGTCGGTGGATGTTGCTGCTGGTCTAGTCTTTGCTGGAGACATTTCTTGCTATCTGTGGTATGACACTCTTTGCACCAATATTTTTAATTTATCTTGCCATCTCTTTTTTAATATGCGGCTCTGCATCATCTCTTTTTGTATCATTCAGCTCCGCAGTGCATCATCTCTTTTTGTATTCTGCGGCTCCGCAGTTCATCATTTCTTTTTGTATTCTGCGGCTCCGCAGTGCATCATCTCTTTTTGTATTCTGCGGCTCCGCAGTGCATCAAGGAACAGTACGACTGACAGTAGTACACTGTACTACAGTTGCTTCTTCTCACACAAGTATCAAATTCCTTTCCCTCCCGTCTGTCTTTCTCCTACAAGTACTACCTTGTTACTTTGTTGTCATCTCTCAGCCTTGTGACCCACCACCATTTGGTTTGCAGTGTTTCACAGGTTTGAGTAGAATCAAGAGGGCGTTCTAGAACCCCCAAGAGAACAAATGCCTGCACTTTCTCTATCCAGTGCACATTGCTGGAACCGTGGAGTTTCACATCACAGGACATCAATAGGCTACGCTGGCAAAACAATGCAAAGAGAGTTTTTGCAAACGTGACTATTTGAGAGCTTCACAAGTCCCAAACATATTTTTCAGGCTTTTGCCTTTAATAGAAAAACAATGGCTAGAAGCACCGCTGATAGCTGGATAGGGCAGAGATCAAGTGAGGGGAAATTGATATAATTTAAAAAATTACAAAAATGTCAGAAATGAAAGCGCTTTGTCTCCGACTGTAAAAGCAGCAGACATGGTTGATAAGCTTTCGCCATGCAAAAGATTTGCTGCAAGGCAAGTACGGGCCATGCAAGTGCTCAAGGTTTGGCATTTTGGCTGCATGCCTGCCAATAAATATTACGGATGTGTATATTGATTATTTCCGGAACCATCCCTAACATATCTTCAGATGCTTGCACTGAGCGAGAGTCGAACTAAAAGACTCCGGCCAGCGCATGGCTACAAGAGAGGTCCGTTTGATAATTTATTATCCTCTCCAATACAATATGCCTATGCCCTGACCAAGAAGCCAGTGCCAGTGCTAGTGCTAGTGCTAGTGTGATAGTATCAACACCCTGTCCACTGCGAGATCACCTTATCTCATGCTGAGAACGGTAGTTGTTACCAACCCATGCCTCTACTCAGTGCTTGGGGTGTAGCAGCATTACGAAGCTTTTCAATTGCTTGAGAATACTTCGACTCTTGAAGTACTTGAATTCCGTGCTATACCTGTTCATACCAGCAGGCTAGTTTCAGTCAGCAGCCTGTTGCTGCTGCTGCTGCTGCTGAACTGCTGTTATGGCTGGTCCTGCTGGTGTTGTTGCTGCTGCTGTTGCTGCTGCTGCTGGTGTTGCTGCTGTTCTTGCCGCTGGTTTTGCAAACGATTTTGCTGTTGCTGCTTCTGCATCTGTATCTGCCGCTCAACCCCTTCTGGCAGTGGAGTATGCATGAGCACTTCCCAGGACTCTCTCCATTGAAGGCGTGTAATTTGCCCATTGCTTAATGCCGTATTGCCGTAGGACAGGGGTGAAAGCTGTTGTCGAGTAGACAGAGCACTTGTCAACAGGGCCAGGAGGAATGCCGCCATCAGTAACCGCGATATGTTCGACCTGCAACATGGCACAATACAAGACAATTCTGCAGCTGTAGGACACGGGACATGGTCCACGACCGCATGCTATGGCACAACAACCGGTCAGCCATTACACAACGGAAAACTGGGCTAACTATTCCTAGCCATACTGTCTCGATCAAAATGCCTCTACAAGGCTTATGTGAGGAGATGAAGATCAGAGAGGCTTGAAAGCAAGGAACTAACAGACAATTGCAACTGCTTGGTGGTCGCAATTCGAAACTTGGTCATACGCTGTGCTCCTTTCAGTGTAGAACTATCCCTCCAGTGCCGCAGCACTTTGAATCTGGACAACATAGCATGACCACTGTACCTTTCTGCATGGAAAACAAACCCAAGTTGTCGGTAAAGGTGATACTGACAGGCCCAATGGGTAAGAAAAGAGACTCGTGACTCGCCAACTTACACAACCGTGCATGTACATGTACTTCCAAGCACAGTACTACCACTGAAATAAATAAAACGCTCCCAGAACACATGAGCGCAAGAATGAGAGAAATCACCTCCACATGAAACATGCAACTATTACTTGCACAAACTCAGCATATTGCTTATGGACCATTCACACTACGCCCAAAACGTGGCGAAACGTGACCTTTTCGTCCGGATAGCCATGACAACATGGAACGTGGCGGGAAAATCGTATCCCTGATACGAAAACGTAGACGGCGTATCCAGACCCCTGTACCGAGGTTCGTTCTGTCGTTCCTGGCAGTTTGCGTCCAAAAGAAGCTGTGCACACAGCTGTACGAAAGGCTTATACGTCCCGGTGTGAGTGCACCTGCATGAAAACGATGTCTGCCAGTATGTCGTATTCCAAAACGTGACGTGTATTGTAACGTAGTATGAATAGCCTATTACCTGGCAAAGTAGTGGTGGACGTGGCTGAACGTGGCAGCTAGCAACATGAGCTTATAGATGAGGGCAGCTAAGTATTGATGTAGGAACAAAACACCATGGTGGCAGGTATACGGGAAGTAGTGCAGAAACCAGCCTGCACACAGTACCACTGCTGTCAAGTTGAGCTCAGACCATTGATCTAGAACAATGCACATACACACGTGCACACACACACATACACACACGTGTACACACACACACACACACACACACACACACACACACACACACACACACATACACACACACACACACACACACACACACACTTGTACTTCGAAGTATTCGTACTTGCTCACTGCCAAAATTGGTCACGTGGGTCCCCCCAGGAGAGGGGAGAGAGACTCAAAAGAAATCTTGGAAAGATGACTCAATTGGCTATTGAACCGCCCAACGGTCGACACCCCCTGAAATCCCAAAATTCACTAACTCACACACCCAGATATACACACACGTATGTATACAATCTGCGGACAGAACTGTTTCGTCCTCCGTGGAGTAATCAGCGCAGCACAGAGAAAATGAGGTACATGCACATACGCACAGGTACTGTACACTGGTTGTGTAGCTAACCATTCACTATGCGCATACAAACCAGGGACGTGCTGGAAGCCTAAACAGGGTCAGAGTCGTAATGACAGTGTTTCACAGCACTGTGATTTTAATTCTTTCTCAACCCAGCGACTCAGTGTCTGCTCCAGAGCTGGGTCAGCAGGGTCAGCGACCCGGTGGGGGGGGGGGGGGGTACTTGGACCCGTTTCCAAAAAGGATACAGGGTCACCTGTGACCTGGTTGGGAATACAATAAACATCAAAAACATTTACAACTCCCCGGCTGATGTATATGCAGTAGCCGCACCTGAACCGTGGGCTGACCCGGCTCTGACCCGGCTCTGACCCGGCTCTGACCAGGTTGCAAGGGTTGTGCCAGGTACACGGGTACCTGGTTGGTTTGAAATCCTGCAGACACTGGGCGTAAGTATGAATATCACGTCCGGTGAAAGAGTGCAGGACGCGGTAGCCGCTCTCAGTATTTTGTGGTGCTCCTCAGCCACTAGAGAGAAGAAGGAATTAAGCCGACCCAGTCGATCATGGGTTGATCAAGCTCTCACACAGTGCATTTCGGTATTAACTTTGATCGGGCTGCTCTCTCTCCCGGGCTCTACACTTCTTTGCACAAGCAGGCGAGGGATTATCATAACATACAATGCATGCTTGGAGCCCTGACAAACACGGCCATGTTGGACACATACCTCGGCAGCGGATGTCCGATTGTCTGCTCTCCAATACTATCATCAGAAGATACAATGCCATGAAAAGCAGCAGTGACGCGGTGCCAGAGTACCACAGAACTGGGTTGCCTATCAGATACACTTGGGTCTAGGGACAGATAAATACGACACGGACACATACATACACACTTGCCACATACGCAACAATGGCATATGCACATCTACATAGCCTATTGCTATGGCTTAACCAATACTGCATTCACTGTTCCTTGATTGTATGTGCTTGGCATACTGAAGAACTTCAGAAGAAGGCTACTATAACTTTGAGTATCTTAGACTTTCTGCAGCCAAATCATAAAGTGTACAAACTCCTACAGTTGTGATACGGGTAATTCCCCTTATTCATGTTGTACTTACATTGGTGGTAGGATGTAACCAGTATGGCACACCTTTGTAGAGTAGAGGCCAGTCTAGGGCACTTGTACTGTACTCGTGTTCATCAGATAGTCGTTTGTTAGCACTCATCACTGCTAGCTGGTATCAGGCAGAACAAGAGACGCATAGAACCAAACATGTTCTTTTTTAAAAGCTGTTGGTAGCATGATATGTACAGAGTCAAATATCGCGGCTAGTTTATTTTAAGGCTTCCAGCAGAATGCTACATTCCAATGACTACCTATACACACCCGGGTAGCTGGCCAACAGCAAGTACGCTGGCAGCTTTGCTTGGCGGCATTGCCATGAGCTCAATGTACTGTGACGCGGTCATGATATCATGCGGACGTGGAGTGTGCTGAGCACTGTGTTGCAGTGTACCTGTAATGATGAGTATTGTAGCATGCAGTACAACACACACTGCACATCCAGACTGCTATCACCTGAATGCGGATAATGCAGTTACTGCGGTTACATGTACTCTTCTGCTACAGTGCAGATTGTGTGTCGTGTGTGAAATACGTGTAGTCTCACAATCTGTAGGCTTCCATCACTGGTTTGCCACTCTCGCGGCACATGCACTCTCTCATACTGACCTGATAGTGCCAGAGTTTGGTAAGCAGATTGATGTTGACAACTTGAGATGCATTGCGTATTAGACTCTTCTGGACGTCTGCTTGACTGAGGGCATGCGGATCAGCAGCATTTGCTAGAGAATGACATACACGCACCCAAAACCGCACATTATGACCATTCATACACACAGGCTCAGGCATATATACATAGAGCCAACACCACCATCACTACCAGGATCACCAACATCACACACATCACCAGCATTACCAACAAACACAACCAACACTGCCAACACCAACAATGGATGCTATGTGAACGATGTCATGGAGGCGAGTCATTGGAACCACTAAGGGGCGCTATGTATACAGCGACAGTCGCTAGCGAGTCGCTAGTGAACCGTTATGCCACAACTTCACCAACGCATCTCCACTGATGATGTAATCGCATCTCTATACCACCAACACCACCACCATAGACTTTGACGACTTACCGACTGCATACTGGTGCTCGGTAGCTTTCCACAGGACTCCAGCATCTGTTTTGACATTGTGTTTCAGAGCTGCTACAACCTGCACCAGACCATACAAGTTAACATGGCATTTTCGTGCACTGCCGGGCCCCTGAGCAATTGCCTACTGTGCATTGAGGGGACAGTTGTTATCTCATGTTGCTCTTGGGAGTATGACATTAGTAAAATGTTTTGCTACCTTGATCAACAGATAAAGTAACCTTTTTAAATGGAAAGCGCGAGCTCCGGTGTGGGGAGCAAACACTTTCCCTATGACATCATCGGCAAAGTTGATACCACTATCTCGTAAAGTTTTAAAAGTCGCCTGAACTCAGGTCAGGAGTGCATGCCTGGAATGCCATCAGCACATACATCTTATCTGGTCATGTAGCTTGAAAAGCTGCATTAGGTATTTCAGACGATGCATTCATACTCTCTCGGCCTACCTCCATTTGGTGGAATCCCCACTCCGGTAGCCGTTCCGTGGAGAGCTACACAGACATTGAAACACAAGAGGAACACACCGTAAATCAGCAGAAATCGCTGCATGCAGTGCAGCAATAGCGCAGTGACCAACGATGATATTGACGTTGACACTTGACAGTGATACTGACCCTGCATCCCTCTGTAGATAGATGAACACCAGTACATCCACAACAGTGGACAAGCTAATGCTATGGCATACAGCATATATGACATCAAACAATGGATCAAGGCTGGCATGCACAACACAAAATTTCACGAATATTCTATGCAATCAGCAGATAGCAGAGACAGGGAAAGAGTGCACTCCCAAGTCTTCATGGTAGATATACTCTGAAGTACTGAAGCGACAAGCATGAACAAGATGAAGAATGCTGGCACCCAAACGGTGATAGTTACAAGTACCGGCGTGAGAACTACCATGGTTCAACATACTAACATAGATTAAGTTGAGCCATGCTTGGTGCAATAAGCTTGAGCAACAGTTCATGCAGCCACGGTCAGAAGGCTAGTGATAATGTTACAAGTGACAGTATGTGGCATTCACACACACACACACACACACCACAGCAATGTGGTGCTGAATCCACCAACCCGGTGATTGACGGCTGGCTTCATCATACAAGTATAATGCACAAGAAAGACAGAACAAAGGTGTAGATGGTGTGCGGGAAATACCGCTCCTGGAGTGTTATGTATGCAGACCACAATAAGAGCAGAGCAAGTATATGTATATGTACCGTATAGTATAGACATTCACAAGGTGACAGCACAAACTGGTCAGGCACCATGCACAGTTAGCAGCAGTTTAGCAGGTAATTCCACAGTGTACTGCTGTACTGCTGTACTACTCTACATAGCAACTACTCTACGTCACAGTAACAGTACATCACTTACGGATAAGAATGAACCTGTCTCCTCATGGACAATTCGGACTTCATGTTTGCTCGCTCTCCATGTGGTCCCAGCATCTTCGCCAATGATATCCTGAGCACGTAACAAGACAAGATAGCTCAAAGTCAGCGAAAGGGTAAGTCTGCTCCACCGTTTTTTTCTTCGTTTTTTCTATAGCAGCACCCAGGTAGATATTGCTGGCTTCCAGTCTCCTAGGGCATAATGCTTCCCAGCATAGCTAGGACAGATGGCAATAATAATATAATACCATACTGCATTTCCCAAGAATCTTTGCCGATCTTTGCAGATGTTCGACAGCATGAACAGCATGAACAGCTTGAACAGCTTGAACAGCTTGAACAGCTTGAACAGCATGAACAGCACAGCAATACCTAACTACTTTTAACGACATTGAAATCTGGTGGAATGACCGGGGCCGGTGCCCTTACTTGCTTAGCACGTACACGCATTGAACACTGCAAAAATGGACCAGCAGCGCTCACGGCTGCAAGGCCAGCGCGGCCCCGTGGCGTTTACTTCTCAACGTCCGCAACAGTAGAACAAGGATACCTAGAGACTTACCACTCTCCATTTTTGGAAACCTGGAAAAGTATTGTTGATAAATCCACTGACTTCCTGAGCTGTCTTGCAGATCGGAGCGGCCACGTTATGGCTGAATTAGAGTATGCAACAAACGGAAAGGGAACACAGTCATGTACATGTACTACAGTATACCTGTAATCATGTACATGACTGTGTACTAATACTAGAAGACATGCACATCCCACTATGCCTGCCATGCAGGCAGGCATAGTGGGATGGTCTAAGACCATGATTGAGAAACAGAGGGTACCAGGTTCAAGTCCTGCTTCGAAGCGGAAGGAATTTTTCCAGCCGTGCTGCGACCCACAGTTAATTGGGAACTGGTGGCCTGGCACGAGGGTAACATGGATGCAGCTAATGGGATTTCGGTCTTTGACCACTTGGTGGCGGGTCTGATCTACTCACCTCCCACCGTTTAGGCGCTGCATCTGCGCCTTTGATCCTAGAGGGTGGTGGCGTTCCCACGGCGGATGCGGAAAACTCGGCTTCCAGCCGAGTCTCACGCGAACCGTGAAATTTATTTAATTTATGCATTGGGGGCCAAAAAGAGTGAAGCATTAAGCGGGATTCACAGAAGCTTTTTTGCGATGCGACGCGATCTGCGATGGATGCATGCGATGCGAACTCGCGAAATACCATTCACAGAAGAAGTCAGTGATCACTGGTGATGCGACAACATCTTGCTGATTTGGCTACGTCACCATGATATTCGCGCGGTTTGATACAACTTGTACAAATTTAAAGGCAACTCTTGAACCTTTGTACAACTTTGCTGTAGAAAAGGTCAAAATCGTACGCCAAATCGCTTGTCGCATCGCATCGCATCGCAAAAGTTGAGCCAAGCTCAACTTCTGCGATGGCCTGCGATGGCCCTGTTGCGGCAGTTGCGTGGGGTCCGCGATGGTTGCGATTTGGGGATTTCCCGGTTTCGCGGCTGTCGCATCGCGTGTCGCATCGCAAAAAAAGCTTCTGTGAATCCCGCTTTAAGCTAGTGGCCGGACATTCCCAATTAATCAAACTGCCTCTGAAATCTCCAGCCGTATCAGCTATCCATCTTCCAAGCGATTCTGGATTTTCCTACCTTCCAGTCACCCACCTGTTTAGCAAACGCTTTGTGGTCCCGTGTACCAGCTCAATGCTGTCGCCATCTCTCACTATCTGCGGCGGTGTATCCAAAGACAACGAAGTACTGCATGAAAGCAACGACCATGCCATACCGCACGCACCCAGTGGCATGCATACACAGTAGCACATACATGTACACACAGTAACATAACATACACAGACGTCTTAGCAAAGATAATCATTGTAACCACAGAAAAAGACCAGATGAGCCTATTCTGAACATCACTCTAGATCAGAAAGAGACCACTGTCATACTCCTCAAATGCACAACTAGATCATGAAATGCTATGAAGTAATTTTTAACGCATGCACCTAGGGTAGCTGCTTTACCAGTACTTGCGGCCTGCACATTGAGAACTCTCATGCATGTTCACCCATAACAAAAGAAGAGCAATAAAGAAAGAAAGAAAGAGAGAGAGAGAGAGAGAGAGAGAGAGAGAGAGAGAGAGAGAGAGAGGGGGGGGGAGAGAGAGGAGGGAGGGAGAGGGAGAGGGAGAGAGAGAGAGCACTGCAAGCACCCACCTTCCCGGTTTCCTCACAATCCACCAGTTATTCATGTCCTTGAAGGGATAGCAGGTGACCTGCTGCTGTTGACTACTGTTGCGTCCATCATCATAGGCCACTGGGTAGACATCAGTATGACTATGTAACCAGCAACTATACAAAGATTCTTTCTCACTTGCACGGCGGGATGTGTCCTTGCTATCACCTGCTAGTTTGTCTTGTCCCAGCATAAGATTAACTGATTCTGAGGACTGCTGCAGCATGATATGGCTTCCATACGCAATCTCTGTAAGAAAAAGGAGCACCCATGAAAAGCAGCACAGTCTAATTCTCGAAATATG
>NC_088643.1:39314941-39389941 GCF_964019385.1 Sycon ciliatum
AGACAGAGAGACAGAGAGACAGAGAGACAGAGAGAGAGAGAGAGAGAGAGAGAGAGAGAGAGAGAGAGAGAGAGAGAGAGAGAGAGAGAGAGAGAGAGAGAGAGAGAGAGAGAGAGAGAGAGACAGAGACAGAGACAGAGACAGAGACAGAGAGAGAGAGAGAGAGAGAGAGAGAGAGAGAGAGAGAGAGAGAGAGAGAGAGAGAGAGAAAGAAAGAGAGAGAGAGAGAGAGCGGGAGACTCACAATCAAAGTGGCGGCAAAATGCCAGTGACACAACTGCTTACCAGATAGTTTGAGGCCACGTTCACCAACTTGCGTTTCATACGCATCGGGCCATGACAACACTGCATCGTGCAGGTTGGCCATCCGTGACGCATGCATCACTTCTTCCTTGCTTGCTGACAGGTTACCGTAAGAGATGTTGTGCAGAATGGAGTTATGAAAGAGCACAGAATCCTGCAACATTCGGCAAGAAACGGTAGCAGACGAGCAAGAACATCAGAACCATGAAGCTGCTAATCTCCAATTTATCAGTTGTCTGCTGACTGCTTTTAAAGGCCTTAATTAGCATGCCATTCTGCAACTCGTGTATCTCCAATATAATCAAACAAGGTTTCGGCCCCAGGTTTCGGCCTCTTGCAAAAATAAGCAATATTTCACCTACCATCACACTGACATCAGGCAGAGATAGGCCACCAACCTCACAAACCATTTACTAAACTTCAAGATGTTGATGCAACAGCAGCAGCAGCAGGAACACAGCAGCCACACACCACAGCACTAGCACTCTAGCATATCATTTGAATCCATGTACAGTAAAATCTGTAACTAAAGACCACCATGACTAGCGACCAACCTGGTACTACCGACCACTTCACCAGGCACGGACGGTCTCACATTCAAAATGCACTGTGACTAGCGACTACCTGCTGAACGCGACCAGCGACCGCCTTTTCTTGTCCCAAAGACGACTTTTGACCCGTAACTAGCGACCGCGATGTAGGAAATCAAATGTTGCTCGAAGTTCCTTCTTGAAATTTTGCTGATTTCCCATGGTCCCGATAGGAATCTTTCGATACTACAGCTGAACAAATGAACGCAGGTCATTTTGACTGCGGAGGCGGTGTGGACTGCCCTACGCCTGTCAAAATTTCAAGCCCTGTCAAGAATAAACATGATAGGAAACGTCTTGGAGAGCGCATCGGAAGCGCTCTCTGATCGATGTTACTACTCGGAGGAGAAACAAAGACTGAGCGGCTCTGTCACCCCAGTCATACAGACGAATTGACGATTGCATCAAGGAATCCATAAACAAAGCAGCACCGCAAGGTCCTGATGCTGACGGATCGCGTTCAAGCAATCGAGAAGTCCGCACAACAAGGACAGTCGGTACGATTGATCGCATGAACAAATTTGAAGCCTAGCGCAAAACGAAACTTCCACAGGGAAAGTTTGACTCCCGGCTTCAGAAGTAGCAGCTGAATTTGATGTCTGCAAAAAATTAATCTTTTCTCCCTCTCTCTGTCTCTCTCCATCTCTCCGTCTTTCTCTCCAAGTGTTGTTTGACCTAAAATAAGAATGGCATTGCGCAAGTCCTGGGGAATTGTATTGGCTGCGTTTTGACATACATATCATATAATGGGATCCATATATTATGGGCACGCAGTGCAAACCTCTAACTAAAGACCACCTGCTACTAAAGACCGCTTTTGCTGGCCCCAAGGGGTGGTCGGTAGTCACAGGTTATACTGTACTACAGAAAGAAAGCAGCTGCTGCATGTTTGAGCCTCGCTTACTTGTGGCACAACACCAATGGCCGCGCGGAGGCTCTCAACCGTCATTCCCTTCGTGTTGTGACCGTCAATAAAGATATTGCCAGACACTGGGTCGAAGAAGCGGTACAAGAGGCGCACAACAGTGGACTTGCTGCAAGGGAAACACATACACACAGGAGAGAAGCAACACCGCTATAGCATACCCGGACAAAAAAATCCATTTTTAATGATTTCAAATAAACAGGGTTACACCGGATACCACTGTACAGATATTTATTTCATCTCTCCGTACTCAGCGTCAAATCCTCGATATTTGTTCGAAGAACTAACTTCAAAGAAGTAGAGAATTGATCTGTCATTGACACTCAGCCGCAGTCTCATAGGAAAATATGCTACACGAACAAAGGAACAAGCAGTCATATAAGCCAGCATAGGTGGTGATGTGTTACATTCACACCATGGGAAGAAAATCAACACTCGCCCATTAAGGTACGCACGAAACCAGGAAACCTTGGCGCTGGTTTTAGTTCAAGATTCGCAAGCACAACACATCATTCGCACCTGGGAATGTTTGTGATTGGAGTCAATTTCATTAGTTTTCAGCTTTCTCTACTACAATTCTACCCATTCGCGCCGGTGTACCTTTGCGACTTCACGCCCCATCGACAGTTTCCAGATGGCAAATGTTTGCAGGTTTACAGTAAGCACACACCTATCATGTATGGTGCTAGATGGGATAGATACTACTAGCACTCATACATGTACAGGAAGTTCAGGGCTAACAGCTAATCACCGTAATACATGCAACGTTAATTGCATGCGCACACACATACACACACACACACAGCAATGTACAGCAATGCTGCACAGCAGACAGCAGTGGTGAATATCACACCAGGTGATCTCTGGACCCACCATAGCACAGGGTGAGAAAGGAACATAGGAAGGAAAAGAAAATAGGAGAGGGTAAGTGGCAGCTTATATGCTATACAGGACGAATAACTGCACGATTAGTAGAATCAAGAGGCAACGGCAACCCATTTCTTATGAAGGTTAGCAACCTAGATGGCATTCCATTCTCAAATGTGATGAGAGATGGAGGGGTGAGAGTTGAAGTGTGGCTGTGTCACAAGTGACAACATACACTGGTCAAAGTGAAATTGACAGGACTTGCGCTCACAAAGAGTCTACATTGCCTCCTGTGTACATGCCCCCCCCCCCCCCACACCCACACATTGACCATAGTAAGACTCCTTACCCAGACCCACTTCCTCCAACAAGAGCAACTTTCTTTCCTGCCGGAACGACGAACGACAAGTTGGAGAGAATTGGCCTTCCCGTGATGTACTCAAATGATACGTCATCAAACACCACTTCTGGATTCTTGCCATCCTCGACGGTAAAGTTAATAGAGCCGGGAAGTGTCTGGAAGCAACCACGACAAATCATACGAACAATACACACGCACATAATTGCATGCACACACAGACACAGATGCACATACGTACATACGATACACATACACACACACGCACACACACACACACACACACACACACACACACACACACATACACACACATACACACATACACACATACACACACCAGTGCAACGTACAGCACCCACTAGTAAACAAAGTGTGCAAGGTAACAGGGCCCCTGGCGCAACAGATTACAGTACAACATTCAGACATTCAGACATACAGGTGAGAGGAAAGAGGAAATGATATACAAGAATGTGAAGTCAGCCTGCAAACCCCCGGCACATCAGCAGGAAATAGATATTCATATATTCAAATGTTCACATAGATACATGTACAAGTACCTCTTGATTCCTCTCAAGTGTGTGTAGGTACATATAGGTACATGTTACTGTACATAGACAAATCATACCTTGATATTCGACTCAATCTGCAGCATGTTGAACATGGTGGTGACATCAATCAGATTCTGCTTCATGTCGCGATAAACAGAGCCCAGGAAGTTGAGCGGCATGGACAGCTGGAAGAGCAAGCCGTTCACCATCACAAGGTCACCGACTGACATACGCCCTGGACAACAACAACAACAACACACACACACACACACACACACACACACACACACACACACACACACACACACACACACACACACACACACACACACACACACACACACACACACACACACACACACACACACACACACACACACACACACACACACACACACACACACACACACACACACACACACACACACACACACACACACACACACACACACACACACACACACACACACACACACACACACACACACACACACACACACACACACACACACACACACACACACACACACACACACACACACACACACACACACACACACACACACACACACACACACACACACACACACACACACACACACACACACACACACACACACACACACACACACACACACACACACACACACACACACACACACACACACACACACACACACACACACACACACACACACACACACACACACACACACACACACACACACACACACACACACACACACACACACACACACACACACACACACACACACACACACACACACACACACACACACACACACACACACACACACACACACACACACACACACACACACACACACACACACACACACACACACACACACACACACACACACACACACACACACACACACACACACACACACACACACACACACACACACACACACACACACACACACACACACACACACACACACACACACACACACACACACACACACACACACACACACACACACACACACACACACACACACACACACACACACACACACACACACACACACACACACACACACACACACACACACACACACACACACACACACACACACACACACACACACACACACACACACACACACACACACACACACACACACACACACACACACACACACACACACACACACACACACACACACACACACACACACACACACACACACACACACACACACACACACACACACACACACACACACACACACACACACACACACACACACACACACACACACACACACACACACACACACACACACACACACACACACACACAGTATGGCAAAGAGAAAGAAAAAATCATGACAACGCATCCGCCCTGGACAGGACACACAGTGTCGCAAAGAACATCATGACAAGAAAAAGATGGACGACAAAGCGATTATCATGAAGAACTTACTTTTATGAAACCTGAAATTCAGTGATTTTTGAAGAATTTCATTCCAGTAAACCGAGATACATACTGAATTTTCTGGAGTAAAAGCTGATCTTTTTTTCACACAAAAAGAGCTGATCAATTCGCAGATAGTTGATTATACATTTAAATGATTACAGTTTGGAGATAGTCAATCATGATAACACTTCGGAGGTCCCGCTGAAACCGCAACAGTCCTGCGTTTTCACTGCAAAATGTTATAGTAGAATTTGAGTTTCCCGTTGTGGTCTATGCACATGCCCTGGCTCATAGGCCTTGTGTTTCACAGCTTCAAGAAGTCTGCATGCTTCCTTGCCGCTTTGCTTCTGGGCGTAGAGTTTGCTTTCTCTTTAGGTGGTGGATCTGTGAAAGACTTTCGCCGTTGCTTTGGCGAAGCATGTAGTTCAAGCCACCGTTCTAGCTGCCTCTTCTGCAGGTCTCAGCACTCCAGTTCTTTAGATCTTGATTCGCAGCAGTCGGGGGGGGGGGGGGGGTTGAAGATGATATCAGCAGCAAAACTGTTACTGTTACCAATGTTTGAATCAAAATGGACTTCCTCTCTAGCACAAGTGGACTTGATGTTGCAGTGCCTGATTCGAGTGGCAACTGGTGTGCTCATAGGAGCTGGTGCTTAGTAGAAGCTCCTGCAACCACTCCAAATCAGAAAATGATATGTTCCACAGCACTTTTATCACTTGTGCCTACACATGCTGTATAACTGTATGATTTGGCTTGCCCTGCCTTATGGTATCTACTACACACCCATGAAAAGTTCTTCTCTGACACTGCCAATTCAACTCTACAACCCACAGCATTTTCGGAGTTGCTACCACCGGTAGCAACCAGGTAACTGGCTCTGTTTCAGACCAGGCTGTGACAAGTGCCTGTGTACTGTCTCTGGTAGTGTCGATCTGCCTCATGTTTACGTGGACGCACGGTGCAATGCGGATAAATCAACACACGCGTAAAGTTGCATCTTTGGCAGATACTGGATCGGCACGCACCTTCCTGTCTAAGTGAAAGTCTGCAGTGGATGACCTGAGACCTGATGTCTGTGGAATGCCTTCTGGTGATGGAGGAGTAGTGGCCTTCGACGGCAATCCACTTGGAGTCTTTGGCATGCTGTATGTATCTCTATGCCGGCTTGATGGTCCTGTTCACCTAGAGCCTATTATAGTGACGGCATCGGCTGTACCCTCCCCCCCCCCTCCCCCCCCCCCCCCCCCTCTACGTCATCCGGCGAATAGCCAACAAGATAATAATCCCTGAGCATACTGGCAAGGTGACAAAGAACTGGCTGACAAAGACACCCTTTAACCTAGCACACATGGCCGCCGCTAGGCATCGCAATGCATCGCAATGCATCGCTAGGCATCACAATGCATCGCTAGGCATCGCAATGCCTTCTGCACTTACCTGCTGTGATTTCGCGTGCAGCAAGGCACATGATTGCTGTCATGCCAGCGCTGAAGATCATTTGTTGGCCAAAGTTCAGCTGTGAGAGGCTATAAGACGTCTTCAAACTAGCATCTTCATATCTCTTCAGATACTTGTCATATTGCTTGGTCTCAAATTCTTCATTGCCAAAGTACTGTGCAAAAACAAGGACAGCAACGATGACGACAAACAAATACACAAATACATACAAATGCCATAAGCACAAGAAACGCACAAGCGCACACGCGCGCACACACACACACACACACACACACACACACACACACACACACACACACACACACACACATACACACACACACACACACACACACACACACACATGCACATAAACACGTACCCAAAGTTGGAACGTCACTATTGAGTACTCAGCAACTAGCCCAACCTAGAAAGTTCAATGAATCACAGCCGTGATGGCAATGGCTTGCCCCCATCCCCATCCCCCCCCCCCCCCCCCACACACACACAAGTGCGACCCTTCTGATTGCAAGTCGGGAAATGCTCCGCGGGGAGAAGTACAGTAAAGTACCGCAAGGGCGTTCCGTTCCGCCTTGGCTTGCAGCCATGGAGAGGGAAATCTCCAGGGCCTGCTGCGTACCTTGACAGTTTCATAATTGATCAACGAGTCAATGGCCTTGGACCCCGCTGCACTGTCTGCCTTGTTCATTGCAATGCGAAATTTAGTTCTGCAGAGGGCACAGACACACCACACGCCTATGTTAGTACCCAGGGGTGTCGGTAGGTATTCTACATTGGTGCGACCATGAAAAGGTGGGGGTCCTGGGACCCTGCCCCGTGAAATTAGGACAATTGGGCCCAAATAGCCCATTGCTTCAGAAATCACAGGATAAGAAAAACATCATAAAAGCATTGAAAAGAAAAAGGACCAAGGAACTACAAGTTACGCTATAATGTCCACTAACACCACCAGTTACTAAACAATCAGCTCATGCGATAACATGGCACGACACTGACCGACGGTACTGACGTTCTACAACTACCGGTAACTGACTATCAGCTCTAGCACATCTTGGATGCGCACTCCAACAGCCTTCCAACAGTCAGTGTCGTGCAACGTTATTGCACGAGCTGATTGTTTAGTAACTACTAAACTAGGCTTCCGCGGAATATGCTCGTATTTTTACCGATAATTCTTTTGAGCATTGCTCAAAATTTCGACCAATAATTCCCGTAATTTCACCAATGATTCTCGCAATAATTCTTTTTTTTCTTCCCTTTTCGCAGATACCGTACCGCGTACGTACGGGTATTGTTGCCACTTGTACGGGCAAAAAAATCACGGTTCGCGTGAGACTCGGCTGGAACCTTTTTTTTCTTTCTTTTTTTTGAAAGACAGGGCGAATAATGGCAAGACCACAAGCTTTTTGGTACAAATCAGGGTGTTATTATTATTATTATCTTTATTACTTGCATGTACGCGTTGGAGTCAACCATGCAAGCATGATCCACAACTTCGCTTATGCTGAACATGATAAACAGGACTATGACAGGGGAAAGAAATTGAGCTAGAACGATGATATAATGATATAATTAACATATACAATGTAGATCATGGGTATTGAAGATATGTCATTTATGAATATGTCTATATGTCATTGAATATTGCAGCCTGAGTGATAATAATAGTGCTATTTCCTGAGTTTGACTGTTTCAGGATCTGTCGGAATATCACGATGCAGAGATCTTCATACATAGATCTCGCCATGCGGGTCGGTCATTGGCAATGGCTCGCAGGCTCTGCAGAGCGTCTAGGTTCCCGAGCAATCCGGCATTGGCTTGGCGCAGATCTCCCACCAATCTCCAACCAGATCTCAGATCTCCAACCAGATCACCCACCAATGCCTGCGGCAGGGTGTTACAAACGAAAAAATTGAAAAAACGGGGGCATTGCTCAAGTTTTACCGATTATTCCACAAAAATTGCCAATAATTCCCGTTTTAAAAATCAGACCGATAATTCCCGAAATTAATTAAGCTGGCATATTCCGCGGAAGCCTATTAGTGACTGGTGGTGTTAGTGGACATTATAGCGTAACGTGTAGTTCCTTGGTCCTTTTTCTTTTGTAAAAATTTATCCTTGGCTCTCCATCCGAGTCCATCAAAGTATTGGTGCGGCTTAGGCCGCACCGGTTCCGCCCCCCCCCCCCCCCCCCCCCCCCTGGTACCTGATCCTGTATGCTAACACGTGGGCCAAAACGTTTTCTACACTGCAAGCACTGGTAGCGGCTAAGGTGCAACTAACCTCCATTGTGTAGTAGCAAGAGTGAAGGCTCCATAGGACACAACCGTGGTGAACGTTACCAATGCAAAATCTGTACCACATCGATAACCCTGGCAGTACGAAGAGCAGCAGCAGCAGTCACAGCATCCACAACCACAACAAAAGCAGCAAATAAGACCAAAGAAAAGACATACTGATGCTACAAAATAAAATTTGCACAGATAAGGAGGAGGAGGCCGAGGACGAGGAGGAGGACGAGGAGGAGGACGAGGACGAGGACGAGGAGGAGGACGAGGACGAGGAGGAGGAGCGGGTTGTGATATTAAATGCAGGCTCAAGTTTCTTGCAAAAACACATTCCCAGGCACAATTGTCAAAATACAGAACATCAAGACAACTCAGGCACCCAGCACCCAGAATCTTGAAGGTGAAAATCTACGAGTTGAACAGCATTCTTCTGTAATTTCGTACTCACCAAAATGCCAGCAACTAACATAACCTCAAATATTGTTGGGAAAATGTTGAAGACCAACGCAGTAAGGAGTCCATTGATTCCACTGTGAATATTTCACACACACACACACACACACCATGTACCACGCACACACACACACACACACACACACACACACACACCATGTACCACGCACACACACACACACACACACACACACACACACGCGCGCGCGCGCGCGCGCAATGCACACAATGCAGACACATATTGTGTAGAAGCAGCATTCCTTTTATAACCAATATTAACCATAACTATACACTTGTAGATAGTGAGCTCGGAAACATGGGCAAACATGGGTTACTACAAAGTAAGCGTCATGAACTGAAATCAGCTTCTGCCAATACTGCTCCAAGTACTAATCGGTTGTCAACAGCTTGGACTGAGCCAGTAGAAGGCGTTATGGCAAGTTGCATGCAGTAGTTGTGAACAGCTTGGACTGAGCCAGTAGAAGGCGCTATGGCAAGTTGCATGCAGTAGTTGACCACCCAAGTTCCAAGAGAACTCTGCACTGCCCACAGAATTCAAACCACTAAAAGGCGCAACATACCGTGTTCCGCGGTCAATGGCTCTTGACAAAGCGCCGGTTTGACGACTCAGGTGGAAAGTCAAGTCAAGGTTATGCAGGTGACGGAACGCCTCACAAGATAGGTGGCGTATCCTACTTTGAGCCACTTTGGCAAACAAGGAGTTGCGCAGCTCATTGCAGCCAAAAGATCCAGCTCTGACAGCTCCATCTAAAAACAGGAAAAAAGTTAGAATTATGTTGCTGCATGGAGTACAAACATAACACACTTCACACTAAACATGTTACAATGTGTAGAGCACTAGCACTGCAAAAAGAAAATCATACATCGCCACAAGACCGGCACTTTAAACTCAATGCTTCACAAGTAAAACATCTTACATAGCAGCAGAAGTCCAGACACTGTGCCGAAGGATGCAACGGCCGGATCAGCTAAGTTATCCACCGCGTGCTTGAACAAGAAAGGGACTTGCACATTCAGTATCTACAACAAGAAACAGAACATTCAACAAAAGAGAATTCTTTACTTGCTGTAAACTGCCTAATGTTTGTGACGTATTACTGTATAAGTGCAAATTTTCGTTTGGAATTAACTTTCGCTATATTCGATAGGGGGCACGAAATAACTAAAGTTTGTACCAAACTAAAGTTTTTTTTCTGAACGTTCGGGGTGACAGACCTCGACCAAAAACGAAATTTAGTACGCTGGTGGAGTGACCTAACGAAAGATTTCGTGAACGATTTTTTTACTTATACAGTAATGCTGGCTAATTTCACGAGAAGAGCATAAAGCGCATACTCAGTATTACTAAGTAACCATCATGAAATCAAACTTCAACAGTGGGTGTATGTGTGGGTGGTCACAGTGTTCTGGGAAAGTTTGCCATCGTTAACTCGCTGGTTCTGAGAAATCGTGAAAAATTAGTGACGTAAATATTGGGTGGTTTACAGTAGGTTTACTCGCTTCTGGGAGAGTAGAGTAATCCAACAAAGGGACTGAAACAGAGTACCTTGGTTGGAGCCAATCCGGTAGACACCACACCCAGGAAAGAAACTTGTCCTACCTTTGAGCCGATCAGCAGGACACCGGAAGCTGCCACCCGCCACCGAAGCTCAGGTTGATCTTTCGGCCATGCATGACTCAGCATAGCCTTGAGAATGTCTGCAGAGGTCGCTGACTTCTTCACGCGGTGGCTCTTATCGCTGGCAGTGCTCTTCAGAAGCTCCTCAGCACCTGTGACACCACCTGCGATGTGCCGGACATTGCTCGTGCCGTGAATCTAGTCAGAACACAACAACACGAAACATGAAACATTAATCACACAGAGTGTCAGTTTCCTGACTGTGAGCTACATCCAGGGTAAGGAAGTAACAACACAATGTATGCCATGCTGAATGCCATGCTGAATGCCATGCTGAATGCCATGCTGAATGCCATGCTGAATGCCATGCTGAATGCCATGCTGTATGCCATGCTGTATGCCATGCTGAATGCCATGCTGTATGCCATGATGTATGCCACGCTGAAAGCCATGCTGAATGCACAACGATACATGTATTGAACAGATACCAGCCTAACTACCAACATCCAGTTAAATGCTGTAAAAAAAGGCAACACAGATGAGATGAACTCAGATGGTTAGCCAAGGAAAAATTTGTAACATGGGAAATTGTGGGCACAAGTTATGCGATCAGTTTTGTGCTAGATTGTGGACGTCTGACAGTTCTGGTTTAGTTGGTGGACTCGATCGCATAACTTGTGCCCACAATTTCCCATGTTACAGATGAGATGGCAAATTATATGACAGGTGAATATAGTATATACTTTTCTTGCCGAAAAAGAAGAACGAGACAAATGACCAACACAAGTTTAGGCTCGAAAAGGGGAAAAAAGGCAACGAAAGAGCTAGTGGAAATTTGGAATACTGAGGAGGGAACTTGTGTTGCTCATTAGCCTCATGCATATGGTAGACTGGCAATCGGCAACGGCTAGCAATTGGCAATGGCGGTAATGAAAACGTAACCGTAATGCTGGCATGGAGCTGGTGGACAATGAGCAGCATGTCAATAACGACATGATCAGGATTAGTATAAAATTGACAACTAAATCAGACTTGACACGGGGAAAGTGGCCAAGATGGCGAGGACTGGCAACAAAGTATGGCAGAACATTGGCCAGACAGGAACAATGAATGAATGAAGGGTCTTGCACATGGGTGCAGGCCCAATGTCCAATAGCAAGCACACACATACCATGTACATGTACATACCGAATGGGGTAGCTTTTGACTATGGGCCCTTGAGTGACTAAAATATTTATGCCTTCCGTGGTGCTGTAGTGATGCTAGCGGACGACAAGCATTCGCCTATAGATTGGTGTATTAAAAGAGACAGCCATGGATAACATAAACAGTACAATGGAGATCAAACGGTGCAATAAATTTGCTGGTTTCCAAAATGTGGAAATACCGGTGTAAGCAAATGGGCGAATATGTGCATATGCAATGGTACATATAAGCGCATGGGCTCGCCTTTACCAGTAACTCTGAGCTCTGCTGACGAGACCTAGCAAGGTCGGAACGGCTCGCTGTCCGGAGATGGAGTATTACACTTCCTCAACTCCGCTTAGTTGAGGACTCTGTCTGAATAGTGTCAACGTTATCAGCCCTCATGCAAAGTTTTCTGTGTTTCTCTGTATTAGAGCACTCTCACGTTGATGCTTTGAGCCGATAACAGTTATAAGCATGCTTTGTTGATCACTGGACTTCATTATGATCAGCTCGGCCAGTAACCATGGTAACTCTGACCTCTGCTGATGAAATATAAAACAAGGTTGAAACAGATACCTATCCTAAGGAGCCATCCGGCATTATCGATAATTTTCACGAAACGAAAAAGTTTAGTTATGGTCCTCCCCCGCCCACCCACTGCCCTGAACGGAAAAATTTAGACTGGATTGATGTTTCAGCTATCATTTTTTTTCCATAATGAAACTCTCCTCGACCCACCACCCATAAATGAAACTTTTTTCGTTTTGTGTAAAAGATTGATAATTATTGTAAAGATGAGAGGTACATGGGCTTATACGTGAAAATAGCTCCATTAATCAGTCATGTCATGGTGTAAAAATGACCATGTTTACTGTAAAAGCCATATATATACATGTAACGAAGTGCTAACTCTAACAAGTTAACGAGGAGAAATCTGTCGTTAAAATAGAAATCGTTATACAGAAATCGACACATATACTGTCCTATTGAGCGTTGAGAATGAGTGAGAATCGTTACCTTTGGTACACGTAAATTACCGTATTTCCCCGTAAGTTAGTATGTACTAACTTTCGAACTTAGCAGCCACATGAGTACTAACTTTCGGGGAGTACTTTTTTATCGGGGGGTAAATGACACGCAGTGGGAAGCCTGCGCAACTCTAGTATCCGTGCATATGATGTATGTACTGTACGGTGTCTGTACATGTAGGACGGGTACGAACTTACTATCTTTCGGGGGGAACTGTCTTTCGGGGTGATAACCTCGGCAGTGGAAAGTGTATTTTTTATAGGGGGTACTAAGTCATTGGGGAGAACTAACTTACGGGGAAATACGGTAGTCAATTTTGGGAAATCGTTATATATGCGCCTCGTTAGAATAATGGCTTTTACAGTATAATTATGACATTTGTACACGCTCATGCGTTTCATCATTTCAACCCAGCAAAATGCATGACAATGTAATATTTCTGTATTCTGGTTGAGCTTAGATGCAAAAATTGTGCTACAATAATCACATTGCATGATGAAAACACTTGCATGTAAGCCTCTCCCCTGCGCCTATACATGTACATGCAGACATACGGTCGATGATTGATGCCTTCATGGCGGTGTTGTAAGTGATAGAACAATAAGTATTGCTGTACTGGTGGCTGCGTCTTCAATGACTCTGCATGCTCATACAATGTACATGTACTGGGTCAGGTACACACAACAGAAAAGTAATGCTCTCCAGAAAATCTGTATACTGATATCTCTCAGTGTAGCAATGTATGGTGTAGAGAGAAGAAAATAATTCTGAAGCAGTAAAGAAAGGCAAGCACAATTAGGCCATACACACACCTGTCTCCTTAGTACAGTTCCAAGGTTGCAGCGACTGAAGACTTTTAGAGAGAACATGTCCCAGCTATAAAGTAAAAATGGATCGTGTAAACAAATTACAGCCACCACATCCTCGTGTGCTAGTGTTTGAAATGGCAGAAGCTAGCCAGACCTGACTTGGATGGACACCAGTACACTTTACTCTCCATGAAATTTCAAAAGACAAATACAAAACTATTCTGAGTATAGCACTACAAAGTCTACACATAATAATAGTTCCTGACCAAATCACAACACTGAAAATGTGAACATATTCACACACCAAATCAAAAATTTGAACAGAACGTGAACGTGAGAGAGGCCGTACCCGTGCCGATGTCATAAAATCTGGAAGTACGTGAGTTGCCGTACAGATAGTCTACGTCGTTATTTTACAACTGCAAGCCCAGGCCGACCCCTGACCTGCGACAGGAGTTCAACCAAGCCGTGTGCTCTGCACAAAACCAACACAAGTGTCAGTGTTGTTGTTTTCATAATCTCGATATCCAGCTGGGTGTCTTGTTTCAATCATGGCTCTACTTCGCTCCAGTAAAGCTGTCGTTTCACAATGCTTCTCCCGAAGCTTGTCCGTATCGGCCAACAAGCTGGGAAGACCCGAGCCAGCATCGTCACCGAACATGTTGGATATCGGAACCCGACGTATTTTCAATGAAGATCACGACATGCTCAGGGAGGCGTGCAGGAGGTGTGTGCATGGACAAGTGCTTCCACATCTTTCACCTCGTTAGAGTTTTCCGTCGGAGTTACAATAATCTGATGTTCGTCTGTTCTCCTGCTCACAGATTTGTGGAAGCTGAAATTGTCCCCAACCATCGACAGTAAGCTTTGAGTGATCAGATTCTCATTGTGCACGATACACTCTACATGTATTGCCATCTACATAATTATAGAGTAGAACCCGGGTTAAGGGTCACACCGGATTAGGGATCGGTGCCCGGGGGGGGGGGGGGGGGGGTCACTTGGCACGTACATTGTGCGGGTGATCCTTATACAGTACCGGGATTTAATTTCCGGCCCAAGGGGGGGGGGGGGGTCCCCCGTCGGTTTCCGAGGAAGCCGCAACTTTTTTTCGCTCCAAACTATTTTTCCGGGGCCCATCTACTCACAAGAAGTCGTTTTGCACACCTTTTTGCCCATCCCTTTACAACTGAGTCCAGCTATGTCCGCGCAGAGTCAGGTGGACCCCTAACCCGGGTTCTACTCTACATGATCATAAAATTAATAGTTCTAGAGCATGACTGTGCATGTTAGGCCTTACAACAATGCAGTATTATCCTTTACTGCACAGTATCACGTAAGGGTTGCCTGTGCTACATCCAACCAGCGCTTCCGCAAGCGGGCGGGTGTTCGTGTGGTGACGCGTACTACGCTTATGCAGGCAGTAATTCCGTGTACTGCGGCAATTTACCCGCTGAATTAGATCACTCTGCACATGCCCGCTCGTCAGTTGAATCCTCCACTTCTCTCAGGCAGGTTGCTGTTTTGGTATGATCGATCATACTTCATCGATGGACAAAATTGCCATGAACTACACCAATCACCAAAAGAAGCAAGAAGCCTAAAAATGGAGGACTCCACTGACGACGGACGTGTCAAGAATAATCTCATTCAGCGATCAATACACAATATGTCTGCCTTCCTGCACCTTTGGACTTCTATGTTCACTCCAAAGTGCGGGCCGGCAGCATTGATGATGTAGGTCGTCCTTCTACAGTACAGCCTTTGCGCACTTAGTCGACTATTCAAAGACCTGGAGCACGACACCTGGAAAAATTGAAGGCAAATATGTTCCAGTGTTGCACATTTGTGGCATGGCTGCACTATTTTCAAGTATATGTACTGGTGAAGGCTGGCAATGAGCTGTCAAACAAAGTCAAAGATCCAGGCGTACGGTCTCAACGAATAGAACTGCAAGTCGAGGCCAAAGATGTAAAAGAAAAGGACTTGAATTGCTGCTCTTCACCCTATAATGGAATGCCGATCCAAACATGCAATGAATTATTTACTGCACCGCGTACTCGTTCGTATACATTCAATATCGGCTTGATACGCGACCTTATAGCTTACAGCTAACGCCGTTCGGTCATGTATCAGTCAGCATTTCCCTTGTACGCACTCGTACTCGAACATTGAATCATACATGTATGTGTATGTTTAGTACATCAGTTGTGCCATGTAGTGTTTTGACAACACACAGTATATCTAGTCAGTAGTGGAAACACTGGCTAGTCCAGACTTTGCTAGAGATTCCATTTTGCCTGCAGGATAGCATAGCACCCGGCATCACTACATCACAATGTTAGCATGAGGATGTGATATTGATATTATATTATTCAGTGTGTTACCATATTGCACCAGTAACCAGTAACCGATACGTCATGCTGTTATGAACACAGCGCTTCCCCGCACGGAAGCGCATAAATTATGCTTATAATTATGTGAAAAGTCGCTGCTTTTGGCAGAATCGAGACGTTACTTTTGCTTGCGTGCTAGTATAGCTGTACAGCAGACCATAAAATGCACTTGGCCCCTTTTATGGGTGCGGAGGCCAGCTGCACTCTAGACATACAGTCATGTAATACTATGATTGTATGAAGTGAAGATCATGAAATTTTTACTTATCTCTGTTGTATGGACTGAAGTTTCGTGGCTATGAATATCATGTTGTTTAATTATGTGTCTTCTTGCAGGTGGGAGCAGGACGGTATGGTCAGCAAAGAGGTACGACAGTCTTGTTCTGTGACGGCTCGAATTACTTTAGCATGTGTGTTTGTGTGTGGGCGTGGGTGGGTGGTGGGACGCATATTTCTCTGGGCTTCCAGGTTGCCGAGAACCCCCGGCATTCGGTCAAACTGGCATTGACATCATGGAGTAGATGCCTAACTAGTACACTGTCTACAGGCTGCACACTGCAGCAGTACTATCATTGATTGATTGAGGGATTCATTGGTCACTAAGTGTGATACTGACAGTCTATGTATCATCTCCTGTGATGATGTGGAGATGCGTATACTGAAGTAATGGGAAGTGTACCTGTGCTTTTTTGTTTTGTTTCTAACAGATTTGGGAGAAAGCTGGCAGCAATGGATATTTGAATGTGAACATTCCCGAGGAACATGGCGGTATTGGTGCTGATTTCAAGTCTGCCATGGTGATTGCTGAGGAAGTGTAAGTACATGTATGCGTGTTGTGTTTATCCCTGCGTGACTGCTCTAAGACTGCCACCGATATTTCTTCGGCGTAATTTTCAAGCTAGGAGGGATGTACGTGTCCTGGGTTTCACGAATGCCACCAATGCTTTGTGTCTCCTCTTTACTATGGTTGCTTTTGCTGCACGCCCGTTCGCATGTGTGTGTGTGTGTGTGTGTGTGTGTGTGTGTACTTGTGTGTATTTGTGTGTATTTGTGTGTATTGTACAGCATTGGAAGTGGGTGCACTGGTCCCTTCTTTTCTTTGCACTCTGACATCATCGTGCCCTACATCTCCAAGTATGGCTCTGATGAGCAGCGGAAACGCTTCATCCCGGCTATGACCGCTGGAACTTGCGTGACAGCTATTGGAATGTCAGAGCCAGTGGCTGGAAGGTTGGTGCGGGTGGTGGTCATTAGTGTGCGGGTGTTCCATCAGTTCCTATGCACCATTGATATCCAATGTCTTCCATTGCTTATCATACTTACCATACCATACTTTTTCGATTTTAAACTACCAAGCAAGGCTTCTATATTATATATCATACTTGTAGGTTTTATTCTGTTCTCAGGAGTTCCAGGGGCAATGTTGCTACATGTACCTCCTATCTGGCTGGTCCATTTGGCCCAAGTATGATGCTATTTAGAAGCATAATGTTTACGTTAAGTTGTGAACCTATGACCGGCCGTATTCAACTTGTGTTCTTCTCGCAGAAGATAAGTGTGCATGTGGAGCCGAGTTTTTTCTTTCATTTTTGCACACAGACTATTGAGTTGATAGTGACATGTGTGTTTGTGCATGTTCATATTTCCTGTGTGACTATCCCAGTGATCTGCAGGGTTTGCAGACTCATGCTGTGCGTGATGGAGATGACTACATTCTCAACGGCAGTAAGGTATGGATCCTCAGGTACACTTGCCCTACCAGTACAGTCATTATGTCTGCTATGTGACACTACATGTGGTATACTAGTATGCTACTTGTAGGTAAATTTATATCTGGGGCAGTTCTTGCCTTGTCCTGTGGTGTGGTAAGGAGAATTGGAGATGTATGTACTGGCACGAGAGTTCACCAGTATTAGCTAGAAGAGGATTACACATGGCTTTCTTTGTATAAGTACCCCCCCCCCCCCTGTATCTTCTTTCCCGGTGCCAGGTCATGTCTATGACGACAGTGCCTGACCTTATTTTGAGCAAAGTTGCCCCGCCCAGTTCATGCAAAACGTAGTTTTCATCAATAATGCTCCTTCCGGTCAGATAATATAATTATTCAAAGCCACGCCGTATGGTTTACACTTAGTCAAACGTTTCACAACTCAGTAACGCCACTTAACGTTAGTTCATTGGTCTACAGCATAGCACATGACCCAGAGATTGTGCTTGCTGGATCTGGGGAGTTCGGATAAGGGGACTTTGAAGTGCCGTCTTAGAGAAAATCTGGCAGATAACTCATTGTCGTTTTCTCAACTCTTTGGTTTTGGGTTTTTTTGTTGTTTTGCAGACATGGATCTCCAATGGTCAGCTTGCTGATGCGGTTGTAGTCGTTGCCAAGACGAAGAAAGAAGGACGTGCAGCCCATGGACTTTCACTCTTTGTAGTGGAGAGAGGAATGCCTGGATTCGAGCGTGGCAAGAACTTGAGCAAAATCGGCCTCAAAGCACAGGTATACCTCTTTCACCATGTGTATTTGTAGATGATTTCATTGTCTTGGAGCTCATCGCCTGAGATAGTATGCTTCATGACTAGTACTTGATCTGGATATCATGTGGCTCTTCTCCGTTGCTGCTTCTACAATTGTAAGCCGTTGTAGGATCAGTCCAGCATGGACTTTTCTCCAAACTGGGCACCATATCGCGATGACTTTATGTATCTTTTCCGGTTTCATTTTCTTCCCGCAGGACACCAGTGAGTTGTACTTCAGTGATGTGCGTGTACCGGCCTCCAACATGTTGGGAGAGGAGAACAAGGCATTCTACTACATGATGAATGAGCTGCCACAGGTAGGTAACAGTGACATCAGCTACTTCATCGCTCGTCAACATGATAGAATTACAACGATCCCGCAGACAGAACTTACCAGTTCAGTGTGGACTGATGTTTTGTCCGAGACGATCATGAGACAATGCTGATGTTGGCACTATGCACACTGTCGAAGCAGTGGAATATTCTGAGTGCCGCTCTCTGACTATGGGTCATTTGCATGCCAGGGAAGCATGTGTTCCTCTTGTCCATCTCCATTTTGTACTGATATTCTGCTCTGCTTAGCGCCAAGCTGAACACACCTTTGATGGCATTGTGGCAAAGCAGAGTTTGTACTCACATGATGTGGATGCCCTTCTGTGCTACAATGTGCTTGGTTCTTTAGGAGCGTCTTTGCGTAGCAGTGATGGCACAGACTGCTGCCGAGGCTCTCTTTGAATGGACTCGAGAATACTTGCAGGATAGGAAAGCTTTCGGTGGTCCGCTTTCAAAAATGCAGGTTGGTGCTTATGTGCGTCTTTTAATTAAAGTGAAGTGACTGCATCCGTTAGGTACTCATTCATATTGATGCTCTGCTGTCTGCTTAGGCCGTCATCACACCACGTTCTCCGACTCCCGTTTACGTCTACGTCTATGGTGAAAAAACCAAAACGGGTGGTCGTGTCATCAGACAAGCGCAGTTCTTGAAGCGTACACGCAGTCAGGTTATTGGAGAAATTTGAACGCACGTACATCGAAGTGCAGGGTCGCTCTGAAAAAGGCTGGGGGAGATACGCACGTTCATACAAAAAGTCGTATACGTCTCCCGTTTTCACCCCGTATACGGATCATCATGACAACCGGCCAAAAACTCCTTACGTGGACGTAGACGAAGCACTTTGTACCATGGTGTGATGACAGCCTTACCGCCACTAATGATCATCATGTCCATGCACATGTGTACACACACACACACACGCACGCACGCGCGCACACACACACACACACACACACACACACACACACACACAATATGCATGTAGTCATGCACACTCTGTGTGCGTGCGCAGTGGCGATGCCATGTTGTATTTTTGGATCTCACGCACGGGTTAACAATTAACGTACGCTTTCTTCTTGTGGTGTGCAGTTGATCAAGCATCGCATGGCAAAGATGAAGACAGAAATCTCTGTGGGCCGTGCATTCATCGATAGCTGCATTGAGCGTCATGATGTGCATGAACTAGACTCTGCCACTGCTTCCATGGCCAAATCCTGGTAAGATATGCCTGATCTATGTGTGTTTAAAACTTACTTGTGCTCTCAAGTGAGTTCTCCGTGAAGGAGGCGTCGTTACTAAGTGTTGTGCTTGCAGTCCGTGTACATGTAGAGTAAAGGCACTGCTGTCTTTGCACCATGGTGATGAACACTGCTGTCCTTGCACCATGGTGATGAACACTGCTGTCCTTGCACCATGGTGATGAACACTGCTGTCCTTGCACCATAGTGATGAACAAGTACAGCCTACACTCTAGATCTACTTCAAATGTTTAAAAAAATTCTGTTTGCCATTTGCTTGATCTGTGCATGTACTTCAGAGTACCTGTGCAGGCCCTGCTAAATTCAGCTATTTTTAGCAGAGTCCCAAGGTCAACAAGGTCTGCTGCTGTGTATGCCAGTGTACTGTCTGACTTTCCTAGACTCATGTTGTGCTGTGTTGCGTTGTACGTGACTGCTATGCAGGGCGTCTGAGCTGCAGAACCGCGTGGCTGACGAGTGTGTTCAGCTTCATGGTGGTATGGGCTACATGTACGACTACAAGATTGGCCGTGCTTACGTCGATGCTCGAATTCAACCTATCTATGCTGGCACCAACGAGATCATGATGGATCTGGTGAGCCGCACAATCTTTCCCAACTAGATCCTGATTCAAACCGTTGAATATAACTGACTTCAAATGACATTGTAGTCCCATCACTAGCAGGCTCCTCTCTTTTTCCACAGTATTTTCTATAATAATTTCTACTTCAGAGTTCTCAACAATTCTTTAAAGCTGCGGCTAGCCATGTCATGGAAGTTGGGATACCGGTAGTTCTATGAGAGTTCTTATACAAGTAATTCAATCCAAGTCATCTGATGTTTATAGTACGTTTACTATTTATGCAGAAGTCCAGTACAGGTGGCGTGATAACGGACTGTGGTGTGAGATTTACGGACATACTAGTGATACTCAGGTATGGAGAATATTTCTTCTCCCACGTCACAGTCTTGACATAGATTGCCTGCAACCAATCCTACTTTGGATATACTGACTTTTTGGCCGCTTTCCTAGTTCTTCCTTAGTGTCCCTTACTGCGCCTTAGTGAACTTTAGGTGGTGCAACAGTGTTTACTATTATTTCCTCTCCGGACCATGGATTGTTGAGCATGTGTGTCAAGCCCCATTATAATTATACTCTCGGTGGAAGTGAACGGTGACCTGTGCCAGGCTTGCCTAAAGGCCCATCCACAACACCACTTTTTGCGACACGCATGTCGCAAAAGTTGAACTTTGGTCAACTTCTGCAACGGTGGCCTTGCGACTGCTACGACAGTACGTGACAGGCATTCCCTTGTCGCAAGTGCCGTTTGTCGCATGTCGAGTCGCAAAAAGTGGTATTGTGAATGGGCATACTCCATGTCGGCACATCCCTGTAATGCATGCATGTGATGGCATTTCCTTTCCTTGCATTACAATTTTGCTGGGCAACACTTTCTCCACACAAAAAAAATGCTCCACAGAATGCCGAATATTGTAGTGTCTTGTTTTTTTTACAGCCTGCCTCACATAGAACCCTGCTTTGAATACAAGCCTGAATTTCAAGGTGCACTCGTGGCACATAAAACGATAAGAACTTTAAAAAGCCTGGTTTTAGTGTTGACATACATAGAAACACCTGGTTCGCATAAAAGCCTGACTTGAATAGGCTGTGAAGAAGCCTGGCACTAACATCTACGCGTACTTCTACAGGAATAAGCCCAACATGTAATGCGCGACATTATAGTACCATTGATCCCTGTGTCGGTCCCATCCAGCTGTTTGTCAGTAACTGTATAGGGGTAGATCTGTGCATCTTTGTACTCTTGCATGTACCGGCACTAGGCAAAGCCCGATTTTGCCAGGGAAGCTTCGATATTTTGCCGCATAATTTTGCTGGCTCATCGTCGATATTTTGCTTTCATTTTGCCAGGCCACTCGATATTTTGCTCCAAAATTTGTGTCACGTGTGGGAAAACTGACCGAAAGTGGTTCACGTGTTGGCAAAACTGTGCGAAAATGAGTCACGTGCACCGTATAAGTGTAAAATCTCCCAATTTCCAGCGAACAGACCGATATTTTGCTCCATTTTGCCAGTAAATTCCCTTTCAAAATTCTTCGATATTGTGCTAGCAAAATCGGGCTATGCCTAACCGGCACATGCATATGAATGTCACAAATCTTTCTAATAAAAAACTCATGGAATAGATAGTAGTACACCAAAATAAAAATAAATCCACCTTCTCTCGTGCCAACACACCTGGGTGCTCGATTCGTTAGAGTACAAACGCGCTGAACTGGAGCTCTAGTCATGAAAGTTCCTTTAGTGTGCAGGGTGTCTGATTACCGCACATCCGGCTCACAGAAAGGAAACCACAGCTAGCAGCATACTCTAGTTGATGCACTCCTGCTACCATCCAGTAAACCGTGAGCACATGCGGCATTGCACAAACATCTCACAGTGAAACTACAATGCTCTGAAGAACACAGGCCACTTGTAAGATAGCGAGGTTGAAACGGTTACATGGAATAGAGCACAGCTGGCTATCTCAACTCTCAAAATGATTCTAAAGAAAGGAGAAAAACCAAAGGATCAAGTTAGTCAAAACAAGAACGAGGACAAACTTGGACAGAACAACACTAGAGTTGTACTTGTAGAAGCTGAAATCAAACAAGAAAGTGAGATGTGAAAAATCAACAAATATCGGTAAAATTAATAGTAAATACGGTGGGGGTAAGCCAATAATAGCAGATGACTAGTAGTTGTGTTTGGAATGCCGGGGAAACGGGTCAGTTCTTGAGCATGAATGTTGATGTAAGTAGTCAGCAGCAAGCAGCTAATCAGCACACACACTGCACATATAATGCATGCCTTGGAGTACGCATGTACCCACTCGACACTACGTCCAGTACACAGAGCAACATACACACACGCACCAGTATCACAGTAATATGATGGGGAGAAGGAGGCAACCAACACACTCCAACAGGACACAAATCACAGAACTTGATGAAGATGATGCGGTGGAAAATCTGGTCTACATGGTGGGTGTGAGTCATGGGGTCTACAGCATGAGTGCAACCACATAGGAAGGTCACTAGTAGTTTACCAGCAAAATATACCACCCACGCAGTTGCTGCCATTCTAAACAACTGGGTGAGAAAACAGTGCTAGCCATCATCAGTACAAACTCTGCACTAGCCGGATGAGGACGGTTGCTTGGTAAGCTTCAAAAGAAGTGGCGGCTTCTTTTCCTCCACTTCTTTGCCTTTTGCCTTAGGTGAGGGAAGCCGTGCACACCAGCTATCTGCAGTGTTCGTGGCCAGTGACTGAGGAAGCTTGGCATTGCTAGACTGAACTGTGTCACAGCCTGATGGAGCACATGGGCTACTGGGATTAGACGAAACGCGAGAGGCGGCCAATGATACAGATGCCGATTCAGGTAGACTCATGAGAGAAGCATGTTCGTTGAGGGCAGTTGTGACATTGGATAGCTGTTGACTGCACTGTTCTTCCATTTGTAGCCGATGCATTTCAGCATCTGTAAGCGGAAAGACGCGCTCATCCCAAGGTACCACAAAGCAGCACGGCATAGGCTCTTCACCGAGAGACGACGTACTGCGGCTTAGTGACGGCGTCTTGCGAGAAGACTTGCGACACGAGACATTGCCTGCTGCTTGACTGGCATCATCCTGGCTTCCAGCGACTGTCAAACTAGGCGCGCGTGCAGCGTCTCCTGGTGATGAGCGCAATGACTGGCTGTTGCACATGGGAGAGGTTGGAGCTGTCAGCATTGCTTCAGGCGTGGTGGGTAAACTGGAGCTGGCACGATTTGTTCGTCTCTTCTTGTCGGCACCCTGAAAACGAATTCGCTCAGCCGCCTCAAGAGTTTCATGGCGCTTAGCAAACATCTCATCACTGATATCCTCCACATCCTGCAAGACAAGTACAAACAAACACAAGAAGGACAACAGTGTTGCTTGTACACTGCTTGTACACTGCACTGATCAATCACACTCAAAACAAATGAAACAAGGCAACGCGAAGGTACACACATGCAACAGGAACTATCACCTGTCAGCCAAACACAATGAAGTCAAGTGAAAACTGAAGCCAGATATCAGGCACGTGAGAACGTACGTTACACGTACACATGCCAGCATGGAAATTAAATGGCTAAAAGCACATGTCTTTTCACGTCTTTCCGCCAGGAGACGGGTGCATGTGCATGGTGAACAGCCTTTACGCTCCCTCTCAAGGGCATGAAACCAGGGTTCAGATTTCACTTCCATACCCTTACGCTCATGCACACACACGGTCAGCCAATCAACTTACATCATCTATAACCATGGGTTCATCTTCAGCGAAGACATCACATACTCGCCACCTAGGAGTCGCAATCTCCTTATAGTTGATCTTCTCTACACGTGACGGCGCAGCTAACGGGACAACAATGCTGTGAATATCGTACGGGGATGAGGAATTGCCACGCTTTTGTCGACGAGTTGCAGACTGTGATTGCTGGCGGGACAAACTAGCTGGTGCGGCTGCTGCTGCTGCACTGGGTGTGCTAGCAGTTGGTGTGTTCTGACCAGACTGAGCTGAGCGACGGATGGGCGTTCGTGTTGAGCTAGTGCTGGAAGAATCGGCTGTGAGTGAGATTCCTTTTGGACGGCGTGCTCCATCTGGTATAAAGAAGAAGAAAAAGACCAGCAGAAGGGTTAGAGACATGACTGTACTGCATATCAGCTACAGTGGAACCCTTTTAACTATGGACACCCTCTGGGAAACTGACATATCTGTCCTGCATCGGCATTGCCCTGATTACAGAGCGTATTGAAACTTGCTATAGGCATTAGGAACTGAAGAAATGTTTGTTCGGAATGTGCAAGTATCCTCTAAGGGAGGTTCTACCATACAGGTACGTCCATGACAACGAGCGGTGAAAGGAATGTACCAAAATTCATGTGCTTCTCAATACAAGTAAGACAGCGAATACCAGCTTAATTCGAATAGTCCCTTCGTGTCTGAAGGCCGTGGTCCGCATGGCCGTCTACAGTACCAAGTGCGATCTAAACCAGGAATGTCCATCAGCTGCAGGCCATGTGAGATTAGACTTTCAGCCGGTGTCAGTGGCAGCTTTCAGTTCTGTCAGAGAGCTACATCTACTGCCGCTGTCCTGTGTTAGGTCAAGCTGCCAAGTCATGGCATAGACACAAAGCCTGTTTTCAATGGCACGGTTCACTGTAAAGGATATCATTGGATCACAAACGGATATTCGAATAGTGAAGCTTGGTATTCATGTCACTGCTAGTAACAGTTGAAACAATAAGAGACCAAATGGCGATGTCACCTGCAATACACAACTTGAAAATATCTTACCCGTAGACTTTCGCTGAGATGTTGGCGTAGGTGTGAGTGGTGGTGCATTAGCTGAATGAGCATGAAGGTTGTTAGCTCTCTTTGCGGCACGGACGATGGGTGCAACTGGCGATGTACGACCAGCTGCAGCTGAAGAGAACAAAATATAACAGAGTTCCATTATACCAGTGGTGCATTCCTTCTACCGGAAAGCCATTTATCCCAAAAAAAAACTGCATTTCATTGTGGAAATCACGTGAGAAAACCAAATAGAGTTACTCGTACAACTACACCGCGTCAACAGCAGACCCTTGGACTATTGTACAGATGTACAGACTCCCACAGATGTGTACAGGGCCGATTAGGCATCTCTGGGTCAGGGAGTTATGATGATAAGTTATAGTGTTGCCACTGCATGTTGATGTCATTCAAAAGGGGTATCACTGTACAGACACACCATATCAGGCTAGAAAAGGCATGACTGCTCCTTATGCCGTTATGGTACGGCTCTATTCGCTACCCACACGCTGATGGAATGTGCTTTTGTATCGGACGTCACAGAAAAATAACTTTCCAGAACTACAGGTAATATCAAGAGTGCATAAACAAGAGTATGCAACTGTGGTTATGGGTCAGTGCACGGCGCGCTGCCTTCATCACGCTCTGAAAGCATGCATTCAAATTCTCAATTTCTCGCACGAGCCCATCCGTTTTTGCTCGATTCATTCCAGTACCTACACAATCTCTGAATTCTGGCGCGTGAACTCCAGTTCCGTACGAAAGTTCATTTCAAACTGGAGGGAAAGTGCGGTGTTTGATTTTCCGCAGTGCGCGGACTGCAGCTGAGTGATGTAATGAAGGCAGCGCGTCGCGCATCTGGCCCATAGAAAGAGATCACAGTTGCATACTCTTGTTTATGGACTCTTGGTAATATTAGTCATTGGACCAGTGGCGAGCGTGAATGGAACAGTCGTAAACAATATACATAGATTTAGATCTATGCTGCGCAGTGTGTGCGTGCATGTGTGCGGGCCACCAATCAGTACATACACGGCTGAAACTGCAGCGGGCATTCACATTTTCTCAAAAACTTACCAGGCGCTAGCTTCGATCGAGGTGTCCTTAGTTTCTTCGAGTGCTGGAAAGAGGACCTGAACATGACACACAAGGAGCCAGGAGTTACAGGAGAAGGTCAAGCAAGACGAGAGCTTGCATTTACTATGACAAGTCAAATACACATCTAAATCTTTGCTAGAAGACCCGCACAGCCAAGCGTTAAAGAATACAATACTGTCATGTACATTGCATTACGCTAGTATAGCTGTCAGTCTGAAGATCTCATTGGAAACACAGGCCAGACAAGTTACCATGAGGCAGGGTGCGGTAGTCGGTGCAGCCAGTTCTCACCTTCTGATATGATGTGGTGGGTTCACCGAAGCAGAAGAATGTTCTTGATGTCTTATAGAGGACTCCAGGCACACCGATAGCGGAATGTCTACAGAACGAACATGACACAGAATTACTGGTACGTGAAATGATGGTTGCAGCAGACACTGAACAGGAGGGCAATAGCAACGGAACTAGCACACACAGCGTTCAAAATGAGGGAGTCCTCCATGACTGAGCTCCATACTAGGAAGCGGGAACAAATTTCCGTAGATGCACACTGAACCCGACGAGTCCACATACACTAATTAGGTACATTCAGCTGCACAGAACACAAAGGAAATAAGCCAACATAGCGATACCGGAGTACACGCTTCGCCCACCAACCTGAATGGTATGATAGAACTGGGTGATAGGAGTTATCCAGCTGCTCCATGATTGTTGGTTCGTGGCAGGAACTGGACGTTTTGGAAACCGCACTGGGATCGTACACATGGTTGAACCATGGGAACTGCTGACCAGAGGGAGCTTGATCCAGTAACCCGGTTGTTGACGTCGGGCAATGCAGGACACGTCGCTTGGGCAAGTGTGACAATGGTTGCACTCTAGCGGCATGGTCTCCACCAGAGGAGGGTTTAGAATTAGCCGAGCTGGAAACATTGCTAGCAGTTGGTGGCACACCGGAGACTAAACTGTGTCCACTGGTAGTAGTAGAGACGCCAGCACTGGTAGAAGCAGCAGCAGCAGTGGCATGTGGTGTTGTGGAATGCACACATGACGGAGTAGCCACAGAAGTGGAATCACCGTCAACTGAGCCAATGCTGGTTTGCGATGTAGCCGAACTAACAGATGATCTTCTCTGGTGTGGAAAGCGATAAGGACGCCGTAACGAACGTTGCCGCAGAAGCACGTCTTGTTGAATACGAATACGATGCTCTAAGTCTGAGATCTGAGCACCCAGCCAGCTTATTCTGGAGGCTATTTGAGCCCGACCAGCTTCGTATTCAGCCCTTGCAACACGCTGAGCTGCCAAGCTACAGTAAGACAACCAGGATAAGAATGCAGACACATGCAGGGAAAGCTATTGCTTGTGAAATCATTCACAATTTCAGGATGCCAAGGAACACAACAGCATTACTATCATCAGTAGGGGAAGGTGCATTTGCGTGTGCCTGTGGTAATTTTTTTTTAACGCACATGGACACTACTTTTGTGGGTTCACAATTTCATACAATATACTCAGAAAGAGGAAAAGAATACTAATTGCATGCGTCTAAGTTCAAGCCACATTTCATAATCAAACAGGGCTCCAAGGTTACAATGACACTAATAGTAATACAGTGACTATGCGGTTTTTGGCAAAGCTTAGTTGTCCGCACGATAACGTCGACACTGTGACTTGGGAAACAAGCGGTATACAGTATTCATCAGTATCAAGTCACGCTCTTGCTCTTGTAGTGTGCTACGGCTACCTACATTCGGCACAGGAGACCTGTCCACTATTCAATTTCACAGCTGGCAGCAGTGGGGTTCACTAATTCCTCGCCAGCTGCAACACTGGCAAACCAGAAGTGCTGCCAGATATGGATGGATTTGAAAATCACAATTCACCAGTAGATTGCACATGTGTACATACGCAGCATATGATTTGTACAGTCTTGTTGATGTGCAATAGACCATGCATGACGGTTATACGCATCGGTACACACATACGAACTAATGAGAATAGGCCACGGCTGTTCAAAACTCGCGAAAAAGCGACATGAGGCCCCGGGTTCGAGTCCAGGTCAATCAACTGTGTTTTTTCAAATTTTTCGCTGAGAGCCTCAATTTCGCGATCCTCACCCACGTCTCAAACCCATCAATATTGCCTCGCCACGTCGCTCACACACCACTCAGAACACCCAGTCCCGGTGCAGCAGGTGCAAGAGAAAATGCTGACAACTCGATCGCTCGAACGATCTTCTTTCTCCGTTTCGTTTTCCTGTTGGAGCCGTTTCCAGTGTTGAGAGTTTGTTTGTTTTGAAGTCGTAGCGTAGGAGCTGGGTTCACCCGAGGTCGTTTTCCTAAGGCTGCTGCTGCTCTTCGTCCTGTTTTCCTGGGTTAGTTTTTAGTTTTCTGTGCTTGCCTTGCTGGTCTAGTTTCCAATTCTGCACAAATCTTGCTGGACCGACGTACTTTGCCTTAGACCAAGGCGCCTTTGTGATGCCAACTTTGCATTGAATATGGATCAACACGTGCAGTACCTTTCAGCTGTGTGCAGAATTGGTGGGGAGAGATTCTCGTCGCATGCCAAAAAAAACAAGCATGAAGCTCACGAATACTCCGTTGGCATACAGCATGTCTTTGAGTGCGATGTCACCAAGGATGAGGCACACATACATCCACGCTACATCTGTAGCCCTTGCCATCAAGTTATTTTACGTAGTGAGGAAAAGGGGTACAGGCACTGTGGTGGTGGCTGTGCAGGCAAACTTGTAGCTTGGGTGGCCCATGCAGAGCCAGACTGTACGTTCTGCAAGAACATGAAAAGTAGCAGCAAGGGTGGGAGGAAACCAAAAAAGAAAAAAATGCCTACATACAGTAGTACACAGCACTCTGCATTGTCTTCGTCGGCTTCCGCGGCCGCGTCAGCTTCCGCAGCCGCGTCAGCAGACGACAGTGCCACATCTACTGGCATTGATCTTGAAAGCATGCAGGTGCTTTTGGACATGGGGTCGCCTTCCTACAAAGCGAGCCAGGTGCTGTCACCTGATCGGTTTCAATTTATTTTCCCTTCTGTTACATGTAGCGTATGCCGGCACGTCGCCGACAATGCACTTACGACGCCTTGCTGTAGCAAGCTAGTTTGTGTGCCATGTGTTTGGGAGCACCTCAGCACTACGCGTACCTGCCCTTCTTGCATGTGTGACATGTATGCATCTGGAATGAGAAAGTTGTCATCATTTGAGCTGGAATGTCTTTCTCATCTGCCAGTGAGGTGTGACAATTACGTGTCCTCTCTTTCTGGCTGCCAGCACAGCATGAAACTGTTCTCATTGCAGACGCATATGAAGGTCTGTCCTTTCAATGCATACAGTGGCCCTGCCTGTGTGACCAGGTCGACTACTGTCGCAGATGTATTGACAGCGTCACCCAGCAAGCTTCGTGGGGAGGCAGCGGAGCATTTGACTACCCACTTGGTACAGTCAAAGTCCACTGATGGTAGGCTAGAGTTACGGACGGGTGGTACCCCTGCTTTGTATGTGCGTACAACGCAAGGTGGCAGTGATGCTGTGTCTGTAAGGCAGATGCAGAGGAGGTCGGCAGAAATCCGACAGGCGAAAGAGGTAGTCTGTGGGGGCACTGTTGGTGTCGGTAAGCAAGATGCCTATGAGCTGCGTAGTATGGGTCAGATAGACCGTGAAAATTTGCTTAAATCTGCCGGTGTGTCTCCTTGTGCACCTTCATCTCATTCTGCCCTTGCTTTAAAAGCAGATCTGCACATGCCTTGGAACCAGCTGAGGAAACTGCGGAGGTGGCTCAAGTCCTTTGGGTGTGAGATTGAGTCGGAGAACACCATGCGGCAGCAGCTTGCGGCAGAGGTACCTGCATTTTATGCTTCCGAAATGTGCCCTTTCACTCTTCCGGGTGGTGATGTAGTTTCGTCACCAATGGTTGTGGCATGCAACCTCACAGAGATTGTCCTTTTCTTCTTGGACCAGTACGAGGAGGCTGGTATGCTTACCGACCATGGTGTTATCCCGCAGGATGAGATTTGGGTGAAGTTAGGGGGAGATCATGGGGGCGGGTCTTTCAAATTATCCTTCCAGGTTTGCAACATCCCTCACCCAAATGCTGTGAAAAACACCATCCCTATCCTTGTGTTCAATGCAAAAGATACCCCGGGCAACCTTTCCACTGCTTTTGCGTCACTTGTACAACACATTGACAGCCTTGCTGCAACCACATGGCAGAACAAGTCGTTTCGCCTTATTTTGTTTGGCGACTACGAGTTTCAAACGACTGTTTATGGCCTGTCAGGATCTGCAGGAGTGCATCCGTGTCTGCACTGCTTGAGTACAAAGCAACAGATACAACAGTGCCCCGCTGATTGGGAGCAGCAGCCAGAGCCACGCACGCTCGACACACTCTCACTTCACCATGGCCAATTTATGGCTGACGGTGGGCGCTTATCCAAAGCAAAGCATTTCTACAATGCCATACGTCCTGCCATGCTCTCTGTTCCTATTGATCATGTGTGCCTGCCAGCCTTACATCTTGATCTCGGAATCTATTTATGGGTCTTTGACTCCTTTGTCAAGGAGTGTAAGCATATTGATTTGAAAATGGCATGCGAGGTAGAAGTGAGTGAGGCAGATTCAGCTGCCTTTAAAAAGCTGATAGAAGATCAGAAAGAATGTAAGAAAAAAAGATTAGAACTGGAAGAAAAATCTAGTCAGCTTGCTGTCTTGACTGGCCAGATGCAATGGGTTGCTCTCCATTTTGGCAATCCGGAGCAGCAAAACAACCTCCAGGCTTTGGTTGGTAACCTCCAGCATGCTGCCACGCAAATGCAGCAGCAGGTCACAGCTCTGCAGGGTGACATAAGAAAACACGAGCAGACCCTCACAAATGCAAAGCTCGACAACGGGCCTTGCAACCAGTATGTTGAGGCTGCTTTACAAAAGCACAACATCTGCCGGCAAGTGTACCATGGGGGTTCATTTATTGGCAACCATGTCCACCACGCGCTTACAGACTCCGTCATCACTGACTTGACCTCATTCATTGCAGTTGTTGAGAAGCGTGCACCCTCTCTGGCTGCTGATGCTTCAGCTGTATCCAGCAGATACAAGCTGTTGTTCCAACAATACGCAAAGTGTCACGTCGCATTTTCCGGAACTTCAGCAGTCTCAGCAGAAGTTTGCGACCAGCTGCAGAGCGATATCGACAAGTTTATGGTGTCAGTTCGTAGGGAGATTGTTCCTCGTAGCCTTGGCCGGGTTACTCCAAAGCTGCACCTTTTGGAGTGTCATGTAGTTCCGTTCATGCGGAAGTTCAAAGTAGGTCTTGGGTTGCTTGCTGAGCATGGGGCAGAATCCATTCACAAAGAGTTCAACACCCTTCTTCTCCGTCATGGTGGCATTGTAGATCCTCTACAAAGGCTTCGAGTCACTGTCCAGCAGCACCTTATCGCAGCTCTCCCCAGTTTACGACCTCTGGTCCCAGCTCCTCGCAAACGAAGTAGAAAGGAACAGTCCTGAAATACTTTGTTTGCTCAGTTCAATTTTCAGTGTAGTGCGTTGATCGCGGGTGGTTGGTGGGTGAGTTGGCGTCAGTTCAAGTAAACGAACTGCCTCCAGCTTGCTCGTGAGTAAAGAGCAGAAAACTAACAACGAACTGGACCACCTGCTATCGTCAGCAAAGGAGAACAGCTACAGCCAGGTAATGTATCCATTATCTTTCTCTATCGTTATTATTTTATTCAAATCAGCTTCACAGTTTGGCGATTTCGCTGCATCTCTCATTGATTTGGCATCAGTTCGATCTCACAAACTGTTCACAGCTGGCCGGCAAGACGACGCGCGAGGCCAGACAACACAGGTACACCGAACAGGGCCGACTATTATCAGGAGAGAATAAAACAATTCCTTCAAACTTCATCTTCTCACTCGATGGATTTTGAAAAATTCCTGTTCGAAGGTACGATCGCTTGGCCACGCTACCCCACGCGTACATGTTACCATGGGATTCTGACGTACAGTACGCGCGTGCATACAGCGCGTGCAGTGCAAAAAAATCGACGCCATTTTGCCTGATGTCGCACTCGAAACAGCCGTGAGGCTTTGATGAATGGACACTCGCGTAGCTTTTGAAAAACAAACATGTTATACTCACCTCGGTTGAGATAAGCGCTTCTTCGGAGGGATTTCTAGCTCCTCGTCTGACTCGCCACCAGAGCTACTTTCAGTGCCATCAGAATCCAATGAGCGACATATTGTACGAGCCTGGGCACGAAATCCACGACAACACTTCTGCAGCCGGTCGACCGGTGATCCGCAGGAAGATCGATCAGTATCCACAGCAGCGGCATGCTCGACTTTGGACAATGGCCTCACACAAGGACTCTCCACATCAATGTTGTCCTCAGAAGCCACTTCCTGGCGAGGAAGCCGAGCTCCACCGGGAGATTCAAAGGTCTTTTTTGTCAACAGAGCGCTGAAGTAAAATTGAAGTGCAATTTCAGAAAAGAGAATGACTCCATTCAGGCTCAATCAATAGGTGAAGCTCCAATCCACTGCTACAGTACACAGACATCCCTACACAACACACAGTCATACATATGCCTACCTTGTCGCTTTGGAACACTGGCGAAAAAACTCGCTTCGCTGCAGAAATACGATCCGCTGCCATAGTTTATTGACTCTTTGGTCGTATACATCTTGGTCTGTAAAAGCTGCCTGAAGAAGATGGTCTAAGGGGAAGTGCTGCTCGACGAGAACGGACATCTCGTCAACCAAAGAGTCAAGAATGAACCCCGTGCTTCTACTCCACATCAGTCGAAGAGAACGTGTTCCACGCTGCACGCTCTACGTGTTCCTGCCTTTCATGACTCACCTGATGAGCTGAGCGCGCAAGGCTGATCCTGAGCAGTTTGTAGGTCGTGCACCCACTGCCACCCACAGTGACCAGGTGACCTGGTGGCCAGGCCCAGTGCAGTGGGCCGGCTTCTCTTGCGCGTGCAACGTGAAAAATGGCGGCAAAGGCGTCATTGATGAAACCAGTGCTGTTTGTACAATGCACCTGATACATACACGCGTACAGATCTACGGCGTGTAGATCTTGTACTTGTCCTACATGTAGTTGTAGCCAGGTGATGATGACTGAGTCTGTAGCTGAGCTTCCCCTACATACAGCATGCAGTCAACCAGTTACCTGGTCAACACGCACCGTGTTGACTGTGGCAGTGCTACACTACACTAGTACTACAGTCTACAGAACAGAAGATGTCCGGCCGTATATACGCGTACCTGTACTTCCGGCAGTTCCGCGGCACCGTACCGGTACGGTACGCGGTGCAAATGCTCTGCGCGCGTACCGCGCCGTATTGCTCTTGGTATGGCGCGCCGCCGCGGCGTTGTGCAGAGTGAGTGCACATCGATATCGCCACATGTCCTTTTCGATTTTTGAGTCTTCTGGTTTTTCGGCTGAAGAATATTCGGATAATTGTTGGATCAAATGAATGAAACATAAACAGCTGTTTGAGACGAAGAAAGCTATGCGACACCGCTCCTGGTAACCATCGGTGATGTAGTAAATTGTTGCGGTGAGTTCACTTTGCTCTGTTTGACGCCGAATTCGTATGGAGGATTGATATCGTGCCGCATGTCCTGAAATTTAGGATTGGAGTCAAATCTTCCATTCCGTCTGTAGACTTTACTAGCTGTGTCAACCATTCTACCTGCTCGTTGTCTTTAGAATGGCTGACCATACTTCTGAGTCCTCGCATAATGTCTCCTACAGACTTCAAGCACTGCTAGCGTTTGCATAGCAACTCAGGTGACCAGCCAATAGGTAGTGAGAGCCTCATATTTTCCTTAGCACAGCTTGTGTGAGCCACCCTATTAATTAGGGCCACCAGAAGAATGGATGATAATTTTGTGAAGATTGGCGGAGACCATAAGCCTGGAGCAGGTTGGGAAAAATGGCAGATGTATGCTTTACACAAGCTTGCTGGCGATGATGCGGACAGCTACAAGACAGTAAAGAAGGCTCTGTACAATGCTGCAGTAAATGTCTCCTTTATTTTGGCCGCGGCAGTTGCTTGTGCACTGTATTTCGTCTTCTCGGCATTCACACGTCCTCTACTATGGGCAGTGATGTGTGGTACGTTCCTATTCCCAATGAAGAGTGCTGCGGCAGCTACAGTATTGGATTGGCTGGCTTCACTTGAATTGACGGACCGCCCATTGCTTATAGGCGTTCTCCTGATGCCTTTTCAGCTGCTGAAGAGTTGCGCTGATTTAATTGAGCATATCGTTTGGTCCAATTGGAAGTCACTAGCGCTGCTGTGCTGCGGTATTTCCCTGAGCGTCTGCTACGAGATTCTACCCGTATGGGTTGCATTCACGTATACATTTCGAGGTGTGTCGTGGCTGGCCATATCTACTCTGGACTTTGCGGCAATGCATCAAGTTGAGGTTAGTACCGGTAATTGTTAGCAGGCGTGCATGTATGTGTTATTACAGTACGCACGCGTGTGTGTGTGGGGGGGGGGGGGGGATCAATGGGGTCCATTCTATCTCCACACACCAGACATGCTGCAGTGTATCGAAGGTGGAAACATTTGTGAATCTCCGGAACTCCAGCTTCATGTTTTGTACGATGTGTCTCGATTTAGCCGGAAAATATCTCGACATCTGTCTGCATGTACTATGTACTGAGTTGCCACATTTGGCTCTTCTTTCCGTGTTGCAGGCAATGACATTGGCTGTAGGGCATGTTCTCTGCGTCCTGATCCTGTGGGACGTGCCCTGGTGCCAGAGGATTCTGAGGATCTTGTCTCCCTTTGTTTGGATTATCTCATTATTTTTCCTAGCTAGCTACGTGCCGTACCGTGTGCCAATGTTCCTGGTGGTTACAGCACTGTGTGTTATTGGCTTTTTAGCTGGCATGCCAGCTCAAGGTTAGTGCCATGGGCAAAGATGTACTTTGTGCATTCCTTACATCACATGACTTTCTTGAAGCTAGGCAATGGTCAACGCACAGCTACACTACTTGTATACCTACAAATGAGCTGCTGTGCGTGTTTGTGTACGTGCGTGTGTGTGTGTGTGTGTGTGTGTGTGCGTGTGTGTGTACATGTGTCTGTCTGTAGCTCACATACTCTGCTTGCAATCCATTGTGGGTGTAGTGGTGCAAGTGGCGGTGTAGCACAATGTGCTTCTTGTGTTCTGTTCTCGGCCCGTTGCATAGGTATTTTTCAGAAGCACTCCTCAGATGCTGCTGCACCTAGTGTGATTGACCACCTGGCTAAATCCGATTCTGTAAAGGCCACTGCAGCAAGTAAGTCCAACGGGTAAATGCTGGGGCCAAGGTTAAAGGGGAAGTCCGGTGAAAAATTTAAATTTCACAGTCCGTAGAGTTCGGGGCGCTGAGTCGAATGGTCTTTGTCCGAGGAGGCTGCGGCTTATGGTTCGTCAGATACGCCCAATCGAACATGTGCGAATTTGAGCGCGCATCACCCAGATCCAGGTGATGACGTCACAGCGTGCAGCCAGGTAGCCACACCATCTAGTTGTGTACAAAAATGGCCATATTCGGAGCGCGTTCGATTGGGGAACCGTTTATCGCAGCTTCTTCGGACCAAGACCATTCGATTCAGTGTTACAAACACTACGTACCCTGTGATTTTCAGCTCGGTAAACCTGGAGGTTATACCGTATTTTAGCCGTTTCCGAGTTGGACTTTTCCGTTAGCCTAGCCCGTCTACCTGGTCTACATGGTCTATGCGCTCTGCGCGCGCTGCGTGCATGCAGTGCGTGCAGAGTGTTATCTAGCTGTAGTAGTACTAGTAGTGCAGTCAACAAACTCATGTCACATCTGACACAAGACTCAGAAAACTAGTCAACACACGGACTTGTCATGTACATGTACTACACTCGTACTATCAGTCGTATTGTACAGTCATGTAGTCAGAGAACGTGCGTTTCTCCTTGCCGGTGCCGGTGGTTGTGCTTTGAGAAAGAAAATTTTAGTTTTCCGCACCCGCGGCGCCTCATTATTTTATGCTACAGCGATGAGTGCACAACCGTGACAAGTGACAAAACAGCGACCAGCTCTCGGACCTAGAACTTTCAGATTCTATAGCGTTGCGAGCGAAGAGTCGTGCCCGTGGTTCAAAGAGCCTGCACTGTTCTCCAATTGAGTAGTCCGAAATATTCCCAGTTCGCACCAAAACATCACCATGTGGCAGGCTACTGGAGTCTAAGCGAATCTAATCGGTATGGAACAACATTTAGAGCACTCGCATCAATCTTCTCCATTTTGGCGACCCTGCTCTCCAGCGATCTGATAATTACATCAGCCTCGTCTGCAATAGCTGCTGCTTCTTCATCAGTCGGAAACTCAGTAGCGCTCACTCTTGACCGGCCCGCGCGGCCATTTCTTCAGCTGACTACCGAGGTTCTCAGCCCCAGACCGAACTCATGAAGGTCAGCCATGGCTGCATCCTCACTCTCACAAGGAGTTACATGTCTTCGGGGTCGCTTGCACCACCTAATATCAGTCGCCAAATCATTTGAAATAGCACTGACACTATTGCTTTCACGCACTCCTTTTGACCTAGCTGCACGCTATGACGTTGCAGAGGGTGTGGCGCGGCCGCATGACGTCATGGCGCAGCCCCCGAAACTCAGTTTTTCAAACGGAAATATCTCGAGAACGCTTTGTCGGAGACACGTGGGACCAACACCATTCGACTCAGCGGCCGAAACTCTACCGACCCTGAAATTTAAATTTTTCACCGGACTTCCCCTTTAACATTCTGTACGTTTATTATAGCATACTATATAATTATAAAGGGTACCTGTAGGATACGTTTCAGCTCGTTGTGAAGTTACTTTGCCTTACAAGTGTATATTTGTCCTTCCTTCATTTTGGTATCTGTTCTGATAGTAGTATTGTCCTGCTGACAGGCTACTGCACATACATGTACATGCACTGCCAAATTGCACGATACCATTTGTTTGCCTTTAAATTGATTCTTCTCACTATGCTAGTAGTATTGTCCTGCTGACAGGCTGCTGCACAGACCTATACTGCCGAATTGAACGATACCGTTTTTTTGCCTTTATTTTGATTCTTCGCACTGTGCTGCTCGCCTCACAGGGAATCTCCGGGTCCCTAAGCGGCGATACATACGGCGCGGGAAGCCTTCACCAGCCTCACCGATGCATAAGTTCTCAACGCAGTACTCACATCAGACAATCCACGAGGTCGTGCTCTCGTTGTTGCACAGCCGTGCACACTTCACCGCTCTGCTGTGGGGCTGCCTGGCTCTAACGGTGTACCGTCATCGCTATTTCTTCTTGCAAGTCGTGCCTTTACCAGCTCTACTGCTTCTCCTCAAGCTTGTCAGCAGTCACTTCCGCGAGCAACGCCATCGCCTGTTCGGCAAGGTTAGTTGGTCTGAACCCTTTATTACCGGGTACCAGTGTTTTCACCGGATGTTTTGGGCACAGTACAGTGAAACCTGTCTAGACGACCGCTCAAGGGACCTTCAAAATGTGGTCCTTGTTACCAGGTGGTCTCCTTATCCAGGGTCATTTGACTGGAAATAGCATCCCTTAGTCCTGGTTGCGGTGGTCTTCCAGGGCAGGGCCGGGTGGTCGCCTTGACAGGTGTTTACTGTACTCCATTGGTTATCAGACAAGACCGCCTCTGTGCATTGTAAGTTGTCGTTTGGGTTACTACTTCAACTTACTAGTAACTCAAACTAGAAACAGACTGAACGTCACTGAAGGTCGGAACTGGCTTCATGCTCCTCACAAGCAAGATTTCCAAATATTTACATGAGTACTTTCATTGCCTTCTCGTCAGGTGAATACAGGCGGAAAAGAAACCAACCAGTACAATATCCCGTAACTAGTACACAATATAGAGTGATAACAGCAGCAGTAACTACGTAGCGAGAATTAACACACAAACAACACATAGTGAGTGTTGATTCCCACACGTATACTTGACAAACAGTAAGTCATGCACATATCATGCACACATGGTGTAGATGTGATAACAATAGACAACAACTTGACAGAACTATAAACGATGTGTTGGTGGTCTTATCTATCCGTTTGAGCGTGAGTGTCTTCTGCTGTTTCTGTGTGTTGCATAGGTTAGGCCACACCGTTTTTTTATTTACCGTATTTCCCCGATTGCAGGCAGGCATAGTGGGATGGTCTAAGACCATGATTGAGAAACAGAGGGTACCAGGTTCAAGTCCTGCTTGGAAGCGGAAGGAATTTTTCCAGCCGTGCTGCGACCCACAGTTATTTGGGAACTTGTGGCCTGGCACGAGGGTAACATGGATGCAGCTAATGGGATTTCGGTCTTTGACTACTTGGTGGTGGGTCTGATCTACTCACCTCACACCGTTTAGGCGCTGCATCTGCGCCTTTGATCCTAGAGGGTGGTGGCGTCCCACGACGGATGCGGAAAACTGGGCTTCCAGTCGAGTCTCACGCGAACCGTGAAATTTTTTTAATTTTTTTTATTTCCCCGATATAGGTCGCACCTGTTTACACTAGAAATCAACGGGGAAAAGGGGGTGCAACTTACAATCGAGCATGACTTACTACTGAAGTCAATAATATCAAAACAATATTGCTCAAACCTGGAAATGGGGGTGCGACTTATAATCGAGTGCGACCTATAATCGGGGAAATACGGTATGTTTCGCGTCCCCCGCGCGCATGTATTTCACAGCCGTTCAAAAAAAACGGAACTTTTTTTGGAAAATGCAATACAAATTTAATGCAAACCCAGAAAACCAGAAAAGGAAAAAATGTAACCCAAAAGAAAAAAACGGAACACGATTGTTATACGGTAACTATTATGTTGGCCTCATTTGTTCTATTTATCGCATGACCGTACTCAGCTGACATACACATGTACATCATAGTACATGTGTGTGTAATAAGCTGGGCCGCAAGTCACACAATCATCATGCCGCCTGTGTTTGGACCACAAGCATGGCAGAGGGGATACACTCAGTCACTCATGCATGTGTGAATTAATAATGTTCAATGTACATGAACAGTGCCGGGTCTACACTAGGACACAAATGCAATGTGATAATTATATTATTTGCACGTACACTGTTTTTTTTGGATGCCTTTTTTATTTTTTCGCCCTCCCTCATTGATTTCATCGAACAAGGTGACGCGAAACATAGAAAAAAACCGGCGTGGCCATAGGCTTCTTTGTGTGAATATAGACGGCTTCCAAAACTTTCAACAACCTAGCGCTGCATTCAAGTGATTAAGCAATGATTCGACATTGGGACATTCAGGATGCACAACCAAATGCAGTGGATGTTATTTGGAAGCTGTCTATCTCACAGAAAGAAGCCAAACCAATGCGAGAACAAGCAGAAGCAGAACGCATTCACACTTAGACTGGTAGGTATGACACCAACGTATTGTTAGTTCCGTCCACTTGTCCATTTGTTGTCTATTATCACGCCTATGCTGACGTCTTCACACCTACTTCGAAGTACACCAGTTGTGCATGGTTATAGGACTTGCTGTTTGTCTGTATGTTTAGGAGTCAACACTTTCTATATGCTTAGTGTGTATATTCTCGCTATTGCAGTTACTGCTGTTTTATCACTTTATCACTTAGTGACTTAACATTGTGTACTAGATATTGTACTGATTCATTTCTTTTCTGTTGCTATGGAGTGTCGGATGGAGCGGATGGAGTTTTTCAGCTCCCAGTAGGTTGTTGACCTTGGAGAGGAGATGGGCTCCGCTAAGGTCAAGTCAATAGCCATAGCCCTATGAAACGTCTTTGTGTCGTAGGCAGAGAAGAAAGACACATAGGACGCACGGGGAGAGAGAGAGTTTCTTTTCTGCCTGTATCCACCTGATGAGACGGCAATGAAAGTACTCCTGCAAGTATTTGGAAATGTTGCTTGTGAAGTTGTGAGGAGCCTGAAGCTAAGTTAGCTGGGTTCTTCTGCCTGAGTGCATTTTTTCTCCGCGTATCGTATTCTGCTCTGGTGCTCCTTTGCTGTCATGACTCCTTTTTCTTTTTTTCTTTTTTTCTTTTTGGTTAGGTCAAGCAACCCATTGACCGTTGCATGGCATCTCTGCAACGGAGGAGCGATGCTCTTGTACCGCCGCCACTGCGGGGTATCATCCGCTGCGTTCTTGTTGGTGACCGAAAGGTTAGTCAGGTTGTAGGGTGGCCTGTTCTGAAGATTCCTATAGTTCACTCTTGAGTGACTTGTACTTTTCATCCAAGGTGCATGCAGTTGAATAGGCAGGTCTTTGATTCACCGCCAAGATAGAAACAAGCATCACTATTAAATTAGTAAAAAAATTACACCATGTTTGCAGAAAGTGTAACTGGTAACTGTGGAGCCATGTACAGTCAACTTCGCTAATAGCGACTGCGGATATAACGACAATTCGCGAATAACGACAGCATTTCCATGCCCAGAGCAAAGTCCTTTCCAATTGTAATATAATATTATAATGAGACTTCGGGTATAACGACACTTCGCGAATAAGGACACTTTTTTTGACACCCCGCCGAGTGTTGTTATAAGCAAAGCTCACTGTATGTAGGTGTAACTTGCTCTCCTTTGCCAGAAAACAACCAAGTATATGGTTGGTTGCCTTCTGATGTAGTGAAACGTCACTGTCACTAAAGCCTCGCCCATCTTTTGTGCTTTTATACTGTGTGGTTTGCAGGCAGCATCATGGCTCAAGGAATTTGTTGATCCTTGTGTAACAGTACTGTTGATGGCTGCACTTATCATCGGTGTTCTCATCGTGGCCTTTATCCTCGCAGTCCAGGTTGGTTTTCAGTCCTGTGCTCCTGCAATGCAGTTTCTATGCTATTTTCTAGCTATTACGTACAAGTATGCTACACTAATGCAATGTGTTCTGCTGTAAATTGTCTTGTCTGTAGTGATGGTGAGCTGTTGGGTGTTCTATGTACTGATGATGCTGTTAATGCCTCTGTACAGTGTAACGGTGGGTCTGGCAGAGTGCGGCTGCTTGTGCCCTGTGACCATTGAGTTGGTGTTGGCAAACTTGTCATTGCCGATAATATCACCCGGACTTCCTTTTAATGTGGCTTTGCCCACTTCTTATGTCTGGTCTGCTTCTGCTGTTGGTGCTGCTATTTCTGTGGTTGTTGACAGGTGCGTCATGAAAGCATGCATGTTGTGACTGCTGCTGGATCTATATGGCATGGTGTTCTGGACAGTTACCCGGACCTGAAACGGTACGGCCCTTTTGGCATGATACTGTGGGGCTGGAAGAGTTGCAAAATGGCGGTTGTTAGGAGAGTTTCTTCAGAATTGTTTCTTGTATGATTTACTTGTGCCTTGGAATATTAGTGTCTGCGGCTCCAGGTGGTGAGCATGTACCGTAAAGTCCGGAGCAAACGCCCACCCCATTTTTGCAAGATCTGCTGGCCTGTACACACTGACCCCATGCACTGTCACCACTACTGTACGAAAGTGCATCTCACACCGTAGCGGGAAGAGCACTTTGCTACGGTAAACTATGTCCACTTTCCGGGTTTCAAAATCTCTTTGGGCACTAGCCACGAGCTAGCTCGTAGTGATTTTATAATGATGGTTGTTTTATTTCGCAAATCCGAACCGGGTTTTCTTCCGAATAACAAGGTAGGGAAGAACAGAGTATTGAAGGAACCAAATACACTTCTGACGGTGTTTCAAGCCATCATTTCGAGATCACACAGCGCCCAAAGGCAAGTGTTTTTCTTGGGCACTTCGGAGTTTTCAACAAGTTAGCAGCGGCTTTGTAGGTGTAGCTTCTGTGACATACCCTATTCGACTTGCAACTGCAATACTGGGACCAGTCAAGTCGTTGACTGACGCTTTATCAGAACAATTTCTGTTCCTGACAGTGCGACATCGTGGCACTGCACACATTTCTACGGCATTACTCGTACCACATGGAGAACGAACTACCACAAAGACGACACATTTATCGAATGAAAGGAAATCTCGACAGAAGTTATTTCTTTGCAGGAAGATAATGACAATCGTTTTTGCACAGCCTCCTGGTAGGACATAGGCAGTTTGTAGGCATTACAGTCGTTCTCGTACGCATTCGACCTTCATGCTAGTTGTTTACAACTATATTGACCTGATAAAGACGAAAATAGTATGGACCCGCTGGGGTGGGCGTTTGCTGCGAAGTGGGCGTTTGCTCCGGACTTTACGGTACATGTATTTCATTATGTGATGTACGCCATTGTACTGATTACTGTAAAAGCCATTATTCTAACGAGGCGCATATAATATATGCGCCTCGTTATTTTGGGAAATCGTTATATTATAACGATTTCCCAAAATTGACTAGTTTACGTGTACCAAAGGTAACGATTCTCACTCATTCTCAACGCTCAATAGGACAGTATATGTGTCGATTTCTGTATAGCGATTTCTATTTAAACGACAGATTTCTCCTCGTTAATTCGTTAGAGTTAGCACTTCCTTATATATATATATAATATATATATAATACAGTATACAGTGTTTGTGCTTGCCATTGCATTCTCTTGCTTACTCGTACTGCATACATGTAGTCTGGGCATGAAATCACCAGTGTCCTTGTACATTGGTCATGATCTGTACTTTTGTAGTTGCATTGATGAATTTGATTTTGTTATGGTCATCTTTCCTTCCATCCTTTGCTCCATGGCAGGTGGTGGGGAGGTGACTTTCCCAAGAAATTCCTAGATTTCGTCGATGTCGTTCAGCAGCAGACTATTCATCACGGTCGCTCCTGGTTGACATCATGGGTAAGCACTAAGCAGTGTGCCTATGCATGTGCAAAGGAGCTGCTCTCCTATGTGTGTAGATCTGGCCAATCATCCCTACATGGATTATGTAGCCACCCTTAGACTCAGTTCTGGGTCTTGAACTTTGATTATAATAATTGTAAGGATCACTTCGTATTTTAATAAAAAGTTACTGGTATACTGACTTGGTCAGAGTTGAGGTGACCATGTTCATTTGTACTTGTAAATAATTCACAGGATTTCCGGCCCTCTGTTCAGCGGCACTTCACGTGCTGCCTGGATGACCCTTCCTTTTGGTAAAACCTTTAATTTTGATATTGTTGAATTCATCCACACTTTCCTGTGGCACTAAAAATTAGCACCCACTAAACATCACCCGCCGGGAAAAATATATTTTTTAAATTGTATTTGTTTCTTTTGTCCTGTGCTTTTCTTCCCGTGCACTAGTTACGACAGGCTGCTCCGAACAATGAGAGTGCACTCCACATTGAGGCACAGATCTGGGACGTGTTTGATGCTGCCTACAACAGCTGGGGCAACCAGGTACAATACTACAATTTACCCTAATGTCTGTACAGTATACCGGTATAGGTGTCTAAAGCTGTGTTCGTAACTGGCGTGTGTATGTGGTACTTTTGCGGTTCTTGTGCGCCCAAGCGCGCATTCAGGCTTTCACAGAAAACTGCAATACGAGTCGTATCTAGGTCGTGTGACGCCATCGCGTTTCTAAGTTTTGATGCCGCCAATCAAAGTGAGTGGCATGTTCACCACCAGTAAGCGCCTGGTACATGCTGAAAAATACATGTTAGCCCTTTTCCATACGCATGACGACCCAAAAGCCAGCAAAAAAATACGCGTGGTTTCAGGCGTACACTCACCAGTTGTAACACCACTTTAGTGACATATCGTGAGTGTTGATGAGCCAAAGATTTGGGTTGGGGGAAGCTTTGGCCAACATTTCTATTGTAAATATTCTTTTCAAATTAGATATTGTCTATAGAATCATTCTGTGAAATAAATAAAAGATAGAGGTCACCTGAGGTTTTACTACTGTTTCTGTGCTCCAAAAGTGGCTGTGAATATTGCTATTTTACCCTATTAAAATCCGAATGTTTAAGTCTAATTCCACTAGAAATAGATACGAGGATCTCTGAATTGTATTGCAGATCCAGAATCAGCCTTCTATTCTGCTTTAGTTCACCCAAATGAACAAAGTATTCCAAATATTCAAACGTTTTTAACTAAAGAAACTGAGATGTTGCGACTTTGGCGGTGATTAGTGAAGAAAGTGTCTGCTTCGAACTTTGGAGCTCACGCTTCCTGCCGACTGACTTGACACTTGACTGGCTCACGACTTCACAGCTATAGCGTATAAAGGTTGACTGCCGACCGGTGGAAGCTGGTAGAAGTCTCCCATGAGTACAATGGCGATTCCTCCGAAAGGAGCAGATGGTCTGCATACTTCCTGAAGCCGTTGATCCACGTAATCCAATAAGATTGTCCTGATCATGGAAACTTCGTCGATCAAACACGCATGTTTTTATGGAGCCGTCTTGCCACAATCCTAAGTTGCGCTCAACGGTTAATCGTCCCATGCGTGATAGAGGTCGAAACAAGTGGCCGACAGCTGGGATAGAGAGCAGCGAATGCAAAGTTCTTCCTTTGTATAATGCTGCTGCCGCAATCCCTGTTGTTGCTGAAAATGTTACATGACCACTTGGCAAACTCATTTGAAGGCAGCGTGCCAAGTGACTATTGCCGGTTCCCGGAACTCCATGAATAAGTAGCAGGAGAGGTTGTGAAGCCTGTTGTTCACGTTGGTAATCGACGTACCAATTGATCACCTTGCAGAAAACATTTCTTTGCGCGATGTTCAAATGTTCAGGAGGTAAAGTATGGTTGAGAACGACTTCATTTTAGTTCTCATATATCCTTGGCGGATCAACTACGCCCGAGTGCAAACCTTCAATTTCATTGGGATTTGCATCGAAATTGTATGCTTGGATATCTGCGATTGTCCTTCTTACTACATCAACTCACGTATCTGCCACTAGTTGAATACTGCATACCGGCGGGTGTTGCATTATCGCTACCCCTTCGTACATTTTATCCATGGTGGCTGACAAATGCTCTAAAGCATCTGACCCTTCTTCTTCGGAATCAACATAATTTCGAAGAAAATCTATAGATGCGATACCAGATTCTTGAAGTGCAGGTTCTTCTATGCCATTTTCAGCTTGTAATATGGCTTGAATATGATCATATGTATCTCTGGTACCTGACCATCTATTGGCATTTCTACTACGGTAGATCATCATGATCATACCCAGTTCCTTATCTGTCTTGTTTACAGTTATCCATGTTGCAAGATGAACAAGTACATCATATCAACACCTACCCATCTATGTCATGCCAACTGGTGACGAACTACTAGCCATCCGAGCCCATTCGCACAAACCTTTGAAGATAGGTGTGTAGCTTGGTAGAAAAGGACTTTCAACAGACCAAGGAACTAATAATGTAACGTAGTACTTGCCATATTCCTCAGCCCTGTTTCTCCACTTGTCACTATCTTGCTTGCTTCCGACATCACGGGGTGGCGAACGTCCAGCAAGGATAGGCACAAGGACTTTGGATCTCAATTGTTGATGATGAGTAGCAGCTAAGGGGCGACAGGAATGGAATTCAAACGTAGCATTAGCTCTTCTTCCAGCACCTCTTCTCGTTCTTGTGTCGCTATTTTCCCTTATCTTGCACGTGATATTTATCAAAACACTGTATTCATAAAGGTTCATTGATCTTAGTCCAATGCCCCTGTATTGATAATGACAGTGCTGTGGCACGGCAAGCTTATTTCCTAGAGTAGAGTAAACCAAAGCACCTTCAACATCTTGTCCTTGTCGTTGATGGTTCTCGTTGGGAACGGCACATTCTAAGTCAGCATCATCATCTTCAATCGGTTAATGATCATCATCACTTGAGTCATACTGATCAGCGCTTTCTGGTGCAGAGTTCGGGAACCGTTCGTCTGGGACGCAAGCAGACCAACGTTTATAAAAAATAAACATCATCAGCTGCGGAGCGAAAGAAGCAGTATGTGAAATCTCGACTGCTCGTATAACTCCTGTTGCCCAAGATGGCAGTGGCAGGTCCATCATTTACAGAATTATAAATATAGGTCATCGATAATGAATTTCTGGTGATCATATCGCAGTCTGCAAAATTAATGGCATGTCGCATTGAATTACCGGCGGTTACTATCGTTGCATCCAACCAGCTGCGAACACTGCTTATATCAGTGGATGTGATTTGCCGTAAGCTGCTTAAATCAGCTTTTGTCTGGGCATCAGCTTTTGTGAAAGGGGCGGATCGTTCCCGGAAGTTTGCAAATCACATTCCGCTGCACGCATTTGTTGCGTAAATTCTACCAACTGAAACATGGTAAGTAACATTTTAGCAGAGATGTCCATCGGTTTAGTCAAATCCTCCTTCACAGCTATAGCGTATAAAGGTTGATTGCCGACCAGTGGAAGATGGTAGAAGTCTCCCATGAGTACAATGACGATTCCTCCGAGAGGAGTTGATGATCTGCATACTTCCTGAAGCCGTTGATCCATGTAATCCAATAAGATTGTACTCATCATGGAAACTTCGTCGATCACCAACACACATGTTTTTATGAAGCCGTCTTGCCGCAATCCTAAGTTGCGCTCAACGGTTAATCGTCCCATGCGTGATAGAGGTCGAAACAAGTGGCCGGCAGCTGGGATAGAAAGCAGCGAATGCAAAGTTCTTCCTCCGTATAATGCTGCTGCCGCAATCCCTGTTGTTGCTGAAAATGTTACATGACCACTTGGCAAAATCATTTGAAGGCAGCATGCCAAGTGACTATTGCCGTTTCCCGGACCTCCATGAATAAGTAGCAGGAGAGGTTGTGAAGCCCGTTGTTAATGTTGGTAAGGGGTCGTCCGTAATTTTCGAAAAATTAAAAAATCCGTCCTCGTGCAAAATTGTCTCTGACCCACCCACCCACCCCCCAATTTTTCCCATTAATTTTTTGATTTTTACCGATGCCCAGCTCGAAAATAAGAACTCCTGACCCCATGTTTTCTGACTGCACCTGTGTCAAGTACTAGTAGCTAAGTACAGTGAGTAGTAGGTCTACCGACGTCACGGCCATGCATGCACCGTCCTACAACTACATGAAACGGCATGTATCATAGTAGATACTGGTGTTTGCGACAATCGATCCTACACTACGTCTACAGTACAGTACACAGTCAGCTATATACATGTACATGTACTTGTATCAGTGCAACAACTTGAACAAGTGTATGAAAGTCACTGGAGCGAAAAAAAAAAAAAAAAAAAAAAAAAAAAGTACGAAAAATCAAAAAATTAAATTCCGCCAGCACTCTTGACCACCCACCCCCTTTTTGCCTGAGGACGGATTTTTTAATTTTTCGAAAAATACGGACGACCCCTAATCGACATACCAATTGATCACCTTGCAGAAAACATTTCTTTGCGCGATGTTCAAATGTTCAGGAGGTAAAATATGGTTGAGAACGACTTCATTTTAGTTCTCATATATCCTTGACGGATCAACTATGCCCGAGTGCAAACCTTCAATTTCATTGGGATTTGCATCGAAATTGTATGCTTGGATATCTGCGATTGTCCTTCTTACTACATCAACACACGTATCTGCAACTAGTTAAATACTGCATTCCGGCGGGTGTTGCATTATCGCTACCCCTTCGTACATTTTATCCATGGTGGCTGACAAATGCTCTAAAGCATCTGACCCTTCTTCTGAAGAATATCTATAGATGCGATACCAGATTCTTGTTGTACAGGTTCTTCTATGCCATTTTCAGCTTGTAATATGGCTTGAATATGATCATATGTATCTCTGTTACCTGACCATCTATCGGCATTTCTACTACGGTAGATCATCATGATCATACCCAGTTCCTTATCTGTCTTGTTTACAGTTATCCATGTTGCAAGATGAACAAGTACATCATATCAACACCTACCCATCCATGTCATGCCAACTGGTGACGGGCTACTAGCCATCCGAGCCCATTCGCACAAACCTTTGAAGTTAGGTGTGTAGCTTGGTAGAAAAGGACTTTCAACAGACCAAGGAACTAATAATGTAACGTAGTACTTGCCATATTCCTCAGCCCTGTTTCTCCACTTGTCGCTATCTTGCTTGCTTCCGACATCACGGGGTGGCGAGTGTCCAGCAAGGATAGGCACAAGGACTTTGGATCTCAATTGTTGATGATGAGTAGCAGCTAAGGGGCGACAGGAATGGAATTCAAACGTAGCATTAGCTCTTCTTCCAGCACCTCTTCTCGTTGTTGTGTCGCTATTTTCCCTTAACTTGCGCGTGATATTTATCAAAACACTGTATTCATAAAGGTTCATTGATCTTAGTCCAATGCCCCTGTATTGATAATGACAGTGCTGTGGCACGGCGAGCTTATTTCCTAGAGTGGAGTAAACCAAAGCACCTTCAACGTCTTGTCCTTGTCGTTGATGGTTCTCGTTGGGAACGACACATTCTAAGTCAGCATCATCTACAATCGGTTAATGATCATCATCAATTGAGTCCTACTGATCAGCGCTTTCTGGTGCAGTGTTCGGGAACCGTTCGTCTGGGACGCTAGCAGACCAACCTTTATAAACATCAGCTGCGGAGCGGAAGAAGCAGTATGTGAAATCTCGACTGCTCGTATAACTCCTGTTGCCCAAGATGGCAGTGGCAGGTCCAACATTTATAGAATTATAAATATAGGTCATCGATAACTCCTCTCCTCCGAGAGGAGTTGATGATCTGCATACTTCCTGAAGCCGTTGATCCACGTAATCCAATTAGATTGTACTGATCATGGAAACTTCGTCGATCACCAACACGCATGTTTTTATGGAGCCGTCTTGCCGCAATCCTTAGTTGCGCTCAACGGTTAATCGTCCCATGCGTGATAGAGGTCGAAACAAGTGGCCGACAGCTGGGATAGAGAGCAGCGAATGCAAAGTTCTTCCTCCGTATAATGCTGCTGCCGCAATCCCTGTTGTTGCTGAAAATGTTACATGACCACTCTTCTTCCAGCACCTCTTCTCGTTGCGTCGCTGTTTTCCCTTAACTTGCGCGTGACATTTATCAAAGCACTGTATTGATAAAGGTTCATTGATCTTAGTCCAATGCCCCTGATAATGACAGTGCTATGGCACGGCAAGCTTATTTCCTAGAATAGAGTAAACCAAAGCACCTTCAGCGTCTTGTCCTTGTCGTTGATGGTTCTCGTTGGGAACGACACATTCTAAGTCAGCATCATCATCTTCAATCGGTAAATGATCATCATCACTTGAGTCATACTGATCAGCTCTTTCTGGTGCAGAGTTCGGGAACCGTTCGCCTGGGACGCTAGCAAACCAACGTTTATAGACATCATCAGCTGCGGAGCGGACGAAGCAGTATGTGAAATCTCGACTGCTCGTATAACTCCTGTTGCCCAAGATGGCAGTGGCAGGTCCATCATTTACAGAATTATAAATATAGGTCATCGACAATGAATTTCTGGTTCATATCGCAGTTTTTTCTTCCTTTCATCATTGTGTTCACAGAGCAGTAAGATGAATATTGGCGTGGTTGGTGACAGCAGCGGTGCAAGTACGAATGCAGCTAGCTTCCTGGACAATGCTTACATGTGGCTGTCAGCTGACCAATTGCCTGGTGTGTTTTCCACCATCAGGGAGAATATTGGGACTCTCCAAGCGGTATGCAGCATAGCTTCTGGTTTCTCGAGTTTGGCATTTGTTTGCATGGCGAGTTCTACTTTGGTGTTGCATGTTGGTGTTTGCTTGCTAGAATGTCTTGCGCATGTACTTGCTAGGTGAGGTGGGTTTTGCCACCGGCATAGCCCATAAATGACCCATTCAAACCTTCACGCTTTTGAGAGGTGGTCACTGGTTATATTATACTCTGGCAGGTGGTGATGTTGATACGTGTTTTACTAGTAGAATGTAGTCCGCCACCGTATTGGTGTTTGTTGATCTGTGTGAATGTGTTTTCTGCATGTATTCCTGTGTGTTTTGCATTCATGCATGCTTACCTGAAGACTCTCGATTCTGTACTGGTGGTGGTGCGTGGCAACATGAATCTACTGTTGACCTCAATCACCGTTATCTTGTCTATTCTAATCGGAAGCGGCTCTGCTGTGCTCAACTTCTTTTTTAGTGGGGTAAGTGCTTTCTCAAAGATTGTTTGCATTCTAACTATACGCTGTACTTGCAATTATTAAAAAAAAGAAAGATTAGCAAGAATCGCGGTTCGCGTAAGACTTGACCGGAGACAGAATTTTACGCATCCGCTGGGACGCCACCACCCTCAAAGATCAAGTTAAAACCCGACGTTTCTTCAATACTGTAAAACAGGAAAATTTCGGTGGAGATTTATTTTCGGTAACTTCGGTACAGGTAATTGTCACCTAAAATAAAACGCCATCTAAATATCAACCATGCCATGCCACACAGTGTGCAAAATGCAAATTTGGATCTGGAAAACTGGTTTACCGAAAATTCCCGGTTTTACAGTATGTGGAGGCACTGCTCCATGTCTATTGATCGTCTCTTAGCCACAATACCAAGAGATACAGGTTTGGAATTGAGCTGCAGCGTCTTAGATCGTAATGGTGGTGGTAGTGTGGTCTTAAGAGAAACATGGGGGGGGACTATGATCACTGGGCTATCATATAGTCAAGTCAATGCTGCTGTTATCATGCAGTAAAGTCAATGCTGCTGTTATCATGCAGTAAAGTCAATGCTGCTGTTATCATGCAGTAAAGTCAATGCTGCTGTTATCATGCTGAACCTTTTCACCCGCCGTGCCCTCGCACCCAACGCCCTACATGTGCAAAACAAGTCTGCGGAGAGCAATTTTTTCATCAGTTTTGAGTGAGTTGCAAACTGGAAAAGAAATTTCTTGCTTATTCCACTGCATTCGGCCAACGAAAAATAAGCACTTTTTTGCATTGATTTGTTTGCGCATTGACCCTTCCCACAAATGTACCATCACAGGCTCACAGCACATCCACACTTGCGGGGTGTGCACGCGTGCTGCACAAGACAGACAACGCATAGTGTCCGCCGCCTCACCCCGCTCAACACTAGCAACAACAGCAGGAGCTCTGGATCCTGGATCCCAAGCAATGCGGCATCTGGTGCCCTTCAGTCAAACACGAAACATGAGAAACATGTGTATGGACATGAAGTTTCAATGAAATGAATATTGGGTTAAAATAGCTGTGTGCAGTCCAAGATCAAGTATCAGTATACAGTTTATCGATTTACTCTTGTACTAATGTGCTCTGTGTATACTTTACTGGTCCGCTAAGTCTCCAACAGAATACATCTGCAATGGAATTAGGTGCACTGTTAAGTTAAAATGTCACTTCCTCACTGGCCCTAGTGTTCAATAATTATACTCCTCAATGTCATTAAAATTTTGATCGTTGAGTTGAATTTTCTTGAATTTTCTTGCTGCTGCTGTTTTGCTTTGCAGGTTATCTTCAGCACATCGCTGTTTTACCTCCTGTCGCTGTCACAAGAGCGCTATGCGCCGGGAGAGTGGATGACGTTTCTCTTTCTGCCCGGTGATGCTGGCCAACAGCATGAGACCAGTGAAATGGTTGCTGCAAGTGTCCAGTGAGTTATGGCGTCGTCGTTCACGCTTCCTCTACTGATATGTACATATGTTCTAGATAGGCGGTGGGCTGCGATGAGAAGTACATAGCAGTGCTTGCCCACCGCCGACAGCCAGTCGTTCATCTGTCCTATAGGAATTCCAGGGTGTACGTTGCAAGGGGTCACTGTTACCGGAAATAACACACCACCGAAAATTTCTGCTTTTACAGTAGGCTGGTTGCTGGTGAATACTCTCTTAGAGAAACAATGCTGTTCTATAGTGAGAACTGAATTCAATAGTTAGCTATACCTGCCTGTGGAATAGTCTATGCACAGTTTCCTAGCTCCGAAATAGTTTGTATCTGTATTCTATACCATTTCTCTTGTTGTTGTTGTTGCTAATGCTGCTGTTGTTTTCATGTTGCTTCTTCTTGTCATGATGTTGTTGTTGGTGCAGGGGTGTGTTTGGAGCTACGCTGCAGATGATAACCTTTTATGGCGTCTTCACGTACTTCACACACAGCTTGTTTGGCTTTCAGATTGTTGTCATTCCTGCCAGTAAGTACTGCAAGTACTGCATATTGCGTATGTACTATAGTGTGTAGCGGGCTATGCTGAGGGTGTGCTTATAAACTAGTACGTCATGTACTGTAGGACTTGTTTGCTGGGACAACAACGAGAGATACAGCTATTTGCCATTACATGTATACTTATAATAATAAAATCTAGACATTAATTTCCGTCTGCTGTTCTTGTCTCTTGTGTTGTTTTGTGGTCTTTGATATTGGCTGATGGCGGCGGCGTGGCGGTGGGTACCATGTAGTTACAGCAGCTGTGATAGCAGCAGTTCCATTCATTGGTACGTACTGGGTGTCAGCGCCAGCCGTTGTCTATCTGTGGCTTGTTGAGGAGTCAGCGCTGCAGGCCCTGCTTCTCCTCGCTCTACACACCATTGCCTTCTACTACGTCGACATGGCAATCTACAGTGAGATCAAAGGGTGAGTGAGGTGTGTGTGGGTGTGTGTGGGTGTGTGGGTGTGTGTGTGTGTGTGGGTGTGTGTGTGTGTGTGGGTGTGTGTGTGTGCATGGTGTGTGTGTGCATGGTGTGTGTGTGCATGTGTGTGTGTGCATGGTGTGTGTGTGCGTGTGTGTGTGTGTCTGTGTGTGTGTGTGTGTGTGTGTGTGTGTGTGTGTGTGTGTGTGTGTGTGTGTGTGTGTGTGTGTGTGTGTGTGTGTGTGTGCATGGTGTGCATTGTGTGTGTGTGTGCATGGTGTGTGTGTGTGTGCATGGTGTGTGTGTGTGTGCATGGTGTGTGTGTGTGCATGGTGTGTGTGTGTGCATGGTGTGTGTGTGTGTGTGTGTGTGTGTGTGTGTGTGTGTGTGTGTGTGTGTGTGTGTGTGTGTGCATGGTGTGTGTGTGTGTGTGCATGGGGTGTGTGTGTGTGCATGGGGTGTGTGTGTGTGCATGGGGTGTGTGTGTGTGTGTGTGTGTGTGTGTGTGTGGTGTGTGTGTGTGTGTGTGTGTGTGTGTGTGTGTGTGTGTGTGTGTGTGTGTGTGTGTGTGTGTGTGTGTGTGTGTGTGTGTGTGTGTGTGTGTGTGTGTGTGTGTGTGTGTGTGTGTGTGTGTGTGTGTGTGTGTGTGTGTGTGTGTGTGTGTGTGTGTGTGTGTGTGTGTGTGTGTGTGTGTGTGTGTGTGTGTGTGTGTGTGTGTGTGTGTGTGTGTGTGTGTGTGTGTGTGTGTGTGTGTGTGTGTGTGTGTGTGTGTGTGTGTGTGTGTGTGTGTGTGTGTGTGTGTGTGTGTGTGTGTGTGTGTGTGTGTGTGTGTGTGTGTGTGTGTGTGTGTGTGTGTGTGTGTGTGTGTGTGTGTGTGTGTGTGTGTGTGTGTGTGTGTGTGTGTGTGTGTGTGTGTGTGTGTGTGTGTGTGTGTGTGTGTGTGTGTGTGTGTGTGTGTGTGTGTGTGTGTGTGTGTGTGTGTGTGTGTGTGTGTGTGTGTGTGTGTGTGTGTGTGTGTGTGTGTGTGTGTGTGTGTGTGTGTGTGTGTGTGTGTGTGTGTGTGTGTGTGTGTGTGTGTGTGTGTGTGTGTGTGTGTGTGTGTGTGTGTGTGTGTGTGTGTGTGTGTGTGTGTGTGTGTGTGTGTGTGTGTGTGTGTGTGTGTGTGTGTGTGTGTGTGTGTGTGTGTGTGTGTGTGTGTGTGTGTGTGTGTGTGTGTGTGTGTGTGTGTGTGTGTGTGTGTGTGTGTGTGTGTGTGTGTGTGTGTGTGTGTGTGTGTGTGTGTGTGTGTGTGTGTGTGTGTGTGTGTGTGTGTGTGTGTGTGTGTGTGTGTGTGTGTGTGTGTGTGTGTGTGTGTGGTGTGTGTGTGTGTGTGTGTGTGTGTGTGTGTGTGTGTGTGTGTGTGTGTGTGTGTGTGTGTGTGTGTGTGTGTGTGTGTGTGTGTGTGTGTGTGTGTGTGTGTGTGTGTGTGTGTGTGTGTGTGTGTGTGTGTGTAGGGGTTAGTAGGGATTCACTGGCCAGAAAAAGTCACTTCATAGCTGTGTGGTGTAGACCAGGCTGAATAGTGGCGGTCAATTCTTCAGCCTTGCAAGTTCAGGGCTCACGGTTGTGTACAAATACGTGGGCGCCATTTTGTTTCTGGCCAGCTCACGCGACGACAGGTCGACTGTCACGCGACCACAGCTCGACCACCACTTGTACACAAACTCTAGCCATCTCGCAGCGCATTTTCAGTGCGACACATGCCACTTCAAAATAGAATAAGGTAGCACGGGTAGACAGTACGACACTGAAAATTTGGGTGGAACCAGGCAAGATGTGAACTAGGGGTTCAACCGAAGGAATTTTTGATTTTGGTCCCGGGAAACTAAAGATATTGTCACAAAGTCCGTGAATGCTCTACAGCGATCCCTTCATCTAGGGAAAAATCGCTTCGGTTAAACTGTAGCATAGTATCTCCTGAAGATTTTGAGCCATCGATTGTCAAAATCGGCCAATATTGTGCTACCTTATACTGTTTTGAAGTGAGCTAAGTCGGCAGGGGCGCACGCGAACTCCCGTGCGCGACGACAAGGAAGGAAGCCTGTGCATATGCGTTGTACGATGTGGAAACTACACCAGCGAGGCAGCAGCAAGGCGTTTTTTGCAATGTTTCCTCCGCGACTGAAAAACTCTTGAAATATTATTGACCGTTTGCTGTCTCGCTCATCGGCGCTCTACTGCTGTGTGCTTCAGCAGCTATGGCGAACCGAAAATACATGACCAGTACAACGGCGAAGCCATTTGATTCGTCCTCTTGCAACGAAAGAGAGTGGCAAATCAAATAATTCACATCTCTCCATCGTCACTTCTCACAGCAGCGTGGCACGGCTCTTTCACTCGTGTAAGTGCATTAACAAAACGCTCTGAGAACAGAGATAACGAACTAGAACACAGTGTGAGTCTTTGCTTCATTCCATCAAGGAGCTATTGTCCTCTACCTCTCCTCACCTGCGCCAGTGCACCAGTGGACGACATAGATGTCGATCCCTTTCTCAGCAAAGACTCGGCGGCAGAACTCGCGACTTCTCATCGCAGGACTCAGCGTGCGAACGAACTGTCTGAAGCCTTCGGCTTACGAGGCCAGCACTGCTCGCAACACACTCGCTCGGAAAGAAGCAATAACAACGACAGTGAACGGCAACCAAAGTGAAACACAAGTCCCCAGCCAGTCTCCGTCTTCCTCAGTTCTACTTCTTCTTGTCAGTCACCAGGTCACTGCAACTCTCTCGAGTCCTTGCTGTGCTCCGCGCCGCGTAGGCGTGCACTGCCGCGTGCATAGCTCGAGTCACGCGAGCTCATTTCTATGGTGATCAGATTTCAAGATGTCCTCCCACGTAATCGAGTTTTGGCATCCCAACCGTGAGCCCTGAAGTTGTTGAATGGTGCAATCCCAGCACAAGCTGCTATGGCTTCTGCTGTAGCATCGCTATCATCGCCTTCGGCGATGGGCGTCCAATGGTGTGTGTGTGTACCTGTGTGTGTACCTGTGTGTGTACCTGTGTGATCTACACCATCCTTGCACTGCGGTGCACACTGGCAGTAGTGTGTAGAGTCTGTAGACACTACCTGACTACATCCCACTTTGCTAGTTAGCAGTGCGTGGAATATCTTCTGGGATGGGCTCTATTTAGGCCAATTAGGGTGGTAGTAGTTGGGCAGTGTTGGTCTCACTGTCTAGGATGCAGTTTTGTGAGGGTTATTTGAACTCATTTCAGCCTGGACGCGGTGGGATAGATGACATCATGCTACTGTCCCGGGTCGGCCATTATGAAAATGATGTCAAGAAGCCGTGAATCTCAATTGAATCAGCATGGTACTCCAGGCGACCATGGCATCTAAGTCCTCTCCAGGCTTCTTCAAATTTCGGTGGACTTTGGTGATCAGGGTGTCTGCCCTTCTAGAACCACCTCGGTGAAGAGTGGGGAAGAGAACGCAGGGCATGCAATACACGCCAGCCGCTGATACGTCTCCTTCACCGTCGTGATATGCCAACCACTCATGCTTCTCAAACAAAGACAGTTGGAGGAATCGCTTCGATGTGCCCGACTGCTTCCTCTTGTCAGCAAGTAGCGAGAACGGCAGCGAGCAACCGGGCACTGGTTTTCTGGACCGAATCAACTGCAATTTCTGCGAGTCCAACAATTTCTCACCACTCAAAGCATCCTTGACATAGGCAGCTGTACTATGTTCTGGCTGCTCGCTGACAACCGGTGCTTCCACGTCTGGAGGAGTCTGCTCGGAAACTTCCGAAAGTTCAACTGGAATCGGCAGAGCGGCAGCGGCAGCAGGAGTTTCGTCGCCTCAAGAACGCTTTGCAAAATATCCATCCAGGCTCTGCTGGCTAGAGCTTGGCCTTTTGGGATGTCGCTGAGACATCGTCGAAAAGTCTCTGCGACAGAGTCAACCAAATCACATTCGAACGCCGAGGCGATAATCAGAGCTCAAAAGATCGTTGTGCAAAGTAACTTAGTTGCGGAAAGAAGCGCTTGCCTGTGACAAGTTCACTGCTGTGTCTTTACCCGCTTGTACAGCGCTGCACATCGCACATCGCACATTGCGTATACCGGTATACTATCGACGCGTATACTACTACACTTCGCATATACTACACACAGTCGAGAGCCTCCCGGCCAGACCTGACGCGTCATATGTCTAGGTTGTACTATTAGGTTTCCCTTGCCATATGTCTAGGTTGTACTACTAGGGGGGTTTCCCTTGCCATATGTCTAGGTTGTACTACTAGGGGGGTTTCCCTTGCCATATGTCTAGGTTGTACTACTAGGGGGGTTTCCCTTGCCATATGTCTAGGTTGTACTACTAGGGGGGTTTCCCTTGCCATATGTCTAGGTTGTACTACTAGGGGGGTTTCCCTTGCCATATGTCTAGGTTGTACTACTAGGGGGGTTTCCCTTGCCATATGTCTAGGTTGTACTACTAGGGGGGTTTCCCTTGCCATATGTCTAGGTTGTACTACTAGGGGGGTTTCCCTTGCCATATGTCTAGGTTGTACTACTAGGGGGGTTTCCCTTGCCATATGTCTAGGTTGTACTACTAGGGGGGTTTCCCTTGCCATATGTCTAGGTTGTACTACTAGGGGGGTTTCCCTTGCCATATGTCTAGGTTGTACTACTAGGGGGGTTTCCCTTGCCATATGTCTAGGTTGTACTACTAGGGGGGTTTCCCTTGCCATATGTCTAGGTTGTACTACTAGGGGGGTTTCCCTTGCCATATGTCTAGGTTGTACTACTAGGGGGGTTTCCCTTGCCATATGTCTAGGTTGTACTACTAGGGGGGTTTCCCTTGCCATATGTCTAGGTTGTACTACTAGGGGGGTTTCCCTTGCCATATGTCTAGGTTGTACTACTAGGGGGGTTTCCCTTGCCATATGTCTAGGTTGTACTACTAGGGGGGTTTCCCTTGCCATATGTCTAGGTTGTACTACTAGGGGGGTTTCCCTTGCCATATGTCTAGGTTGTACTACTAGGGGGGTTTCCCTTGCCATATGTCTAGGTTGTACTACTAGGGGGGTTTCCCTTGCCATATGTCTAGGTTGTACTACTAGGGGGGTTTCCCTTGCCATATGTCTAGGTTGTACTACTAGGGGGGTTTCCCTTGCCATATGTCTAGGTTGTACTACTAGGGGGGTTTCCCTTGCCATATGTCTAGGTTGTACTACTAGGGGGGTTTCCCTTGCCATATGTCTAGGTTGTACTACTAGGGGGGTTTCCCTTGCCATATGTCTAGGTTGTACTACTAGGGGGGTTTCCCTTGCCATATGTCTAGGTTGTACTACTAGGGGGGTTTCCCTTGCCATATGTCTAGGTTGTACTACTAGGGGGGTTTCCCTTGCCATATGTCTAGGTTGTACTACTAGGGGGGTTTCCCTTGCCATATGTCTAGGTTGTACTACTAGGGGGGTTTCCCTTGCCATATGTCTAGGTTGTACTACTAGGGGGGTTTCCCTTGCCATATGTCTAGGTTGTACTACTAGGGGGGTTTCCCTTGCCATATGTCTAGGTTGTACTACTAGGGGGGTTTCCCTTGCCATATGTCTAGGTTGTACTACTAGGGGGGTTTCCCTTGCCATATGTCTAGGTTGTACTACTAGGGGGGTTTCCCTTGCCATATGTCTAGGTTGTACTACTAGGGGGGTTTCCCTTGCCATATGTCTAGGTTGTACTACTAGGGGGGTTTCCCTTGCCATATGTCTAGGTTGTACTCCTAGGGGGGTTTCCCTTGCCATATGTCTAGGTTGTACTACTAGGGGGGTTTCCCTTGCCATATGTCTAGGTTGTACTACTAGGGGGGTTTCCCTTGCCATATGTCTAGGTTGTACTACTAGGGGGGTTTCCCTTGCCATATGTCTAGGTTGTACTACTAGGGGGGTTTCCCTTGCCATATGTCTAGGTTGTACTACTAGGGGGGTTTCCCTTGCCATATGTCTAGGTTGTACTACTAGGGGGGTTTCCCTTGCCATATGTCTAGGTTGTACTACTAGGGGGGTTTCCCTTGCCATATGTCTAGGTTGTACTACTAGGGGGGTTTCCCTTGCCATATGTCTAGGTTGTACTACTAGGGGGGTTTCCCTTGCCATATGTCTAGGTTGTACTACTAGGGGGGTTTCCCTTGCCATATGTCTAGGTTGTACTACTAGGGGGGTTTCCCTTGCCATATGTCTAGGTTGTACTACTAGGGGGGTTTCCCTTGCCATATGTCTAGGTTGTACTACTAGGGGGGTTTCCCTTGCCATATGTCTAGGTTGTACTACTAGGGGGGTTTCCCTTGCCATATGTCTAGGTTGTACTACTAGGGGGGTTTCCCTTGCCATATGTCTAGGTTGTACTACTAGGGGGGTTTCCCTTGCCATATGTCTAGGTTGTACTACTAGGGGGGTTTCCCTTGCCATATGTCTAGGTTGTACTACTAGGGGGGTTTCCCTTGCCATATGTCTAGGTTGTACTACTAGGGGGGTTTCCCTTGCCATATGTCTAGGTTGTACTCCTAGGGGGGTTTCCCTTGCCATATGTCTAGGTTGTACTACTAGGGGGGTTTCCCTTGCCATATGTCTAGGTTGTACTACTAGGGGGGTTTCCCTTGCCATATGTCTAGGTTGTACTCCTAGGGGGGTTTCCCTTGCCATATGTCTAGGTTGTACTACTAGGGGGGTTTCCCTTGCCATATGTCTAGGTTGTACTACGGTTCGCTCGTAGTTCCTACTACAGTTAGGCGCTGCAGCTGTCGCTGGATTTTCCGGGTGTTAGCGGCCGTCGTGAGTTTCCTCGGGTACGGAAACGATAATACTACTACTGTACTTCGAAGTACTTTTCTACAGTAAATGCATACATACGAAAGGTAGTATTCACGGCCATTCTGAGCTAATCCACCCTACCTTTGGAAGAGACTGTGGAATTGATAGGAGATTTTTGTATTCTATAAAAGGCCAAGAAGCCACCTCTTCAGAGAATGAAACTTCTCGAAAAGTCAAAAGGTGACAATTCGAATGCCCTCTTCTTAGCATGACTCTGGTAAGGCATAAGTTATTATTATTATTATTATTAATACGAACGGATTTCTCGACCGATTTTCCCCCGTACGTGCACATACAAAAATCGTGTGTGTGTGGTGTGTGTGTGTGCACGTGTGCGTGTGTGTGTTTGCACTTACGCATGTGCAATCATGTGTTTGTAGAGGAGGACATCCCTACCTGACGGGACTTGCAGTGGCTGGTGGTGTCTATATCTTTGGTCTGGATGGAGCCGTCATTGGTCCTATACTGCTGTGCTGTGGCCTGGTTGGCTGGCGAATGATACGCAATGTCTTCAATGATGATCTGCCTATTCAATACACTAGGTGAGGAGGTGTATGTGCTGTGTAGTAGTGTAGTGTTTTCATTTTGTCACACCATGAGATTGTTCTTGTTGTTTATGGGGATAGAAAACACTTCGACTGCAGCGTAAATACTCGCTCCTGACGGTGTTGCGGCGGTGACTTATCCAATTCTTCTGTGCTGATGTGACGCAAAGTGACATGTGCAAGCTACCGCTCTTTACACTGCTTTGGTTTTGACAGCTATTGCTGTTCGTGTGCACGCGTGTGTGTGTGTGTGTGTGTGTGTGTGTGTGTGTGTGTGTGTGTGTGTGTGTGTGTGTGTGTGTGTGTGTGGTGTGCATGTGTGATTACTGCATTTCAGGTATCACTCTGAATCAGGATAGAAGATACACATGATACACGCGCTGTGCTCTGATTACACGCGTGTTTAGAATGCAGCCAAAGTCAGATGGTTTTTTTGCGGTTTAGAGGTCTTTGTGAATTTATTTATTTCCCCCTATGATAGAAATCTTTTTTTTTGTCATTCTGCTGTGACCTGAGACGCATTGAGATGGTTGTCTTCATGGGATGAGGAAGCAGGTATAGCTTTCGAGCATGCTAATAGTAACAGCAGCCATAGCATCTTACCACGTCAGTACTGCCGGCAGTGCGGCGTGTACGTGCCTTCACAACATTGTGTTTACTCTTTATTTGTCGACCTGTTTTCTTTTTTTATTGAGTTCTAAATCTTCAGTGAAATGTTCTGAGCTACACCCCCCCCCCCTCCCTCTCTTAGACTTATTTTCTCCATTCAACATTAGCCATGCACCCTTTTTTCTTCTTTTTAAAATATTCATCTTGTAGAGCATTCAGTGCAGATGATAGGAAGGTTTACACCTGTCTGCGTCTTTTAATAAATTCAAAGGAAGTAAAATTCATAACGTCGAGGGAAATGAAACGGGAAAAGTCGAAAAAAAGTTGACTATCACTACCAGGGCCCGAACCAGGAGGAACCCTCGCTTACGGCCAGCGATGCATAACCATTGAGCTAAGCTAACCATCCAAGCAGCTGCAGTTCAACATTATCCACAGACGTTGAAGCCTTGGGTGAATAATCCATACAGGCTGGTGGGACGCAGCCCGCACTGTACTCGCACACCTCACGTAAAAACTAGCGCACGGGGGCCACAATATTTAAAAATAAGGTTGAGGGAAATGAAATGAAATTTCTTAGCATTACTATTCGGCATGGATCTGTGATCAATGTTGTGATAATGATGACAATAATCTTGATGTTTGCGAGCTGTGATTCAAAGAACCAAAATTTTGTTCTTTTGGTTCTTGTTAATTATGAAATGCTGTCCACAGATTGAGTGAAATACCAAAAATTTAATAGTAAAATAGTAAAAATAGTAAACTCCCCTAATCTGGGCATTTTGGGACTGAGCACTGGCGGCCGTAACTAGGAATTACCTGTATCCATGGAAACTCAGAGCATTCATTACCCTGATGATGGGCCAGGCCCGACAATTGTAATGATAATTTTAATTTTAATTTGAATCGCAGTGAAGAGACCGTGTTTGGAGTTGAGAAGTGAAGTTTGCTAAACTCAGAGCATACCCACTTTAATAATACTGCATGCAAGTAGACATTATTTTGTATGGCAATCAATAGTTTTTGGGACCGTTTTGCGTGGAAAAGCCGGTTAATTTGTGTGACTCTACATGGATCAGAAAGGTGCCCGGACGGGCGTGCCCAGATTAGGAGCATCCGGATTACTGTAAAATGGCTAATTCTGGCGCCGGTAATATTCTAGCGAAAGGAGTGTTTTCGCTAAAGTTTTGCCGCGCCAATCGAAATTTTGCATGTACAGTACTTACTAGGCATCTCATTTGTTTTACTTCCAAGTATCTCTGAAACTCGGATCTCTAAAATATTTCGTCGCAAATTGGTCCTGATTCAGAAAACCCTAAAATCTTTACCCGCTAAAATTAGCCGTTCTACAGCAGGGGAGGTTTACTGTATTCTTCAGAGCACAGCCAAGGTACCACCCTGAATGTGGTGACCCATGCACTGGTGACATTGTCATGCATGCACATCCGAATGTAGACTGGCTGTAGCACTGTAGCACTACATGCAACACATGTCCTGAGCTCATCCTGTTTGCGTAGCGTCTGCAGATTGACACCAACATCATCAGCATCCACCAGTCGAAAACCCGAACACGTTTCAAGTTGACTTGGGAAAGATTGTGCGGCTCACCAGATCCATCATGATCTCGTTGGTGCCAGCATAGATGGGTTGAATTCGAGCATCGACGTAAGCACGGCCAATCTTGTAGTCGTACATGTACCCCATACCACCATGAAGCTGAACACACTCGTCAGCCACGCGGTTCTGCAGCTCAGACGCCCTGACGTTACATAGCAGACAGCACACAATAGAATAGGGCAGACAATGACTGCGAGCATGGCATACAGTAGTCCACACCCTGTAAGTGTGTGCCGTACCGTGAATCATGGTATTGTACTAGCACCAGCTATTACCACTGCTCATACCCTGTACTGTGCTGTGCAGTGTGAATCAGGGTACACATACCAGCCATTGGTATGACATACATTCTATGATTCAGACACATTCAGTCACTGGAAACTGAACATATCGCCACCAAGAGATGACGATAAGAATTATCTGCTCAGATTAGGATATCTGATACAGTGGGTCAGCACATACAGAAGCTGTTCGAGTTTCAACTGCTCTGCCACTGAAAATTGATTGTTGTAACAGTCAAAAACGCTGGACATCCTTTTCAACATGTAAAATGTAGAATGTAGTGTGATGACAGCCTAAGTGTAGAATGTAGAATGTAGTGTCATCCGAAATGATACTAACCATGCTTTGGCCATGGATGCGGTGGCCGTATCCAGACATTGTTCCCCATGCCGCTCGATGCAGCTGTCAACAAACGCCCGACCAACGGCTATGTCAGTCTTCAGCTTGGCCATGCGATGTCTGATCAGCTGAGAGCGGCCATTGGAAATTAGTGCGAGAAACAGAGGTAACAAAAATGATGGATCATGATAAATTGATAATATTCATTGACGGTTTGAGGGAAAGATAGAAACGGGGGAAAAGCCTGAAGAAAAATAGACTGTCACCACCAGACCTTGAACCAGGGACCCTCTCTTATGGCCAGTGATACTCTCAGTGACCACCACCAGGCTATGGTGTGGTCGTCATCCAAGCAGCGACCATTCCACGTTTTCATGATCATGACAATGCGACTAGTTGCAATGAGGTACAGCAGAATAGAGCAGAATAGACGTACCGTGCCGTCGATTGTACTACACGGAAACGAGGACAACATTCTAAATTCTGCGGTGGGGGGGGGGGGGAGGGAGGGATAAACAGGATCAGTTGTGTTCTGTCTGTTCTGGTGGTATAGTTTCGTTACTAGACAGAGTGGTCACACTCACAGGTTTTACTACATACCTGCATGAGTTCCAATGTACATCGTACACACAGCACAGCACAGCACAGCACAGATCCGATATTATAGCATCAACCACTATCCATACCGGCCTACCTGCATGGATGACAGTGGTCCTCCAAACGCCTTTCTCTCCTTCAGATACTCCCGTGTCCACTCAAACATGGCCTCTGCTGCGGATATGGCACCAACAGCCACGCCCAGGCGTTCCTATCCAGGTCACAAATCAACCAACCCCCTCAGACTGGTGTGCCGATGACCATGTGATAGCAAATTTCACAAGGCACGTTGTTTGCATATACATGATAGCTTGCATACACCCCGGTCCTACCGGTAAGACCTACCTGTGGGACCATCATACACACACATACTGCACAGCCTCTGTTTAAACATTGACCCAAACCCTCACCCGTGATAATGCATAAGCTGTTGCTAAGGGGCTATTGAAGGAGTCCACAAATTTGAGACATGATCGTACAAGGCATATTACAAAATACCATGGCAACAGCCCATGGCAACCTCAAAAGTGGAGTGTGGTGTTATGTTTGAATCCATAGTCTGTCTGTACATGATCTGTACGCCATACGCTGCTCTGTGTGTACTCCACATTATACATGCATGCCTTGTACACTGTTGTCAACTGCTTTGCCATGTGTACGTTATGCGTAGTGTTTGAAGTAGAGCGCGTAGTCTACTCTGTCAGCTATGTCAGTTATTCGTTTCCTGATTTCGAATAGTTCCTTGCTTGTCGTTCTGAAGTATAGTTGTAATATATTGTGCTCTTGCTCCACGTAGTTCTCTGTCGATCATATTCTGGCGAATATAACACTGGCGACGAAGATAGTTTTTTGTAATCCGCAATGGCAGAACGCCCAGTACCTCAGTTCGATCCTACTGGCCCTGCTCAAGATGTATCCATTCGCTGGGCGAAGTGGAAACGCAGTTTTCAATACTACCTTGCTGCAGAGGATATCACCGATTCGACACGGTCGAAAGCAAAGCTGTTACATCTTGTTGGTCCCGCTGTACAGGACGTGTTTGACACGCTCCCGGAACCTCCAGCTCCGACGGATGGTTCGGTCCAGAATTCTTACGACAAAGTAGTCACTATGTTGGATTCGTACTTTCAGTACACTCCGAATGTAATGTTCGAACGACATACTTTCCGCCCATTGGCGCAAATGGAGACAGAGACAGTAGCTCAGTTTGGCAACCGTTTGGTTCAACAAGCAAAGCTCTGTTTGTTTGCTGACCAGGACGAGCAAGTGTGTGACCAGCTTGTAGAGAAGTGCATCGATGATCGTCTACGCCGAAAGTTTCTGGAGAAACAAGGCACTCTCAAGCTCAAGGATGCTCTGGAGTTGTCCAGACAGTTCGAGGCAACTGAACTCAGCGCTCGAGGAATGTCACAATCGCGCAGTGCTCCAGCTCCTGTCCGTCTGGTATCCTCCACTACTGGCACTAGGACACCAACGTATTCAAGTGGTCCACCCGGAGCAGAGTGTAGCAACTGTGGCCTTTCGGATCACACAGCGGAGTCTGCTAACTGCCCTGCACGTGGCAAGGAGTGTCTGAATTGCCACAAGAAAGGTCACTACAAGCGCAAGTGTCGGAAACCAGTGACGTCCAGGTCGTCCAAGACTGGAAGGAGAGGAAGAGGAGGTGGTACGCATCAAGTCGTTAGTGCACCTTCAGCACACAGCGCACCAGCATCTCAGCAGAAGCCTGTCCAGCATGAGTCCTACGCTATTGGGAAAGTCACGTCTCCGCTGAACGAGTCAGACTCGCTGTTTGTGTCCGTGTTCGTCAACGAACGGCCGCTGAGAATGGAAGTGGACACAGGCGCGAAAGTCACTCTAGTACCTGAACACGTGTGGGAACAGTCCTGGAGTGATGTTCCGCTTGCGGCGTCCCAGCTGCAACTCACCACCTATGATGGCAGTTCGCTACCAGTGGTAGGAGAGACGGTTGTTGAAGTAGCGTACGGTGAGCAATCCATCACAGACACCATTGTGGTTGTGAAGGGCGGTAGCCATCCCCTACTCGGTCGTAACTGGTTGCACCGTCTTCGTCTCGACTGGCCATCATTGTTCCGCATCAACTCAGTGTCGAGCACAGAGGCTGACTTCAAGAATGAGTTTCCGGTGGTATTTGGAACTGGCCTCGGTACGGTCAAGGACCACCAAGCTGAGATCCACTTGAAGGAGGGAGCGACCCCTCGCTGTTGTTCAGCTCGTCCCGTTCCGTATGCTCTGCGTCCTGCCGTGGAGCGTGAGCTCGACCGTCTGGAGGGTGAAGGTATCATACGTCCAGTCAAGTCAGCTGAGTGGGCCTCGCCACTAGTGATAGTCAGCAAAAAGAACGGCGACATCCGCCTTTGTGCCGACTTCAAGGTCACGATCAACCGGCACATCGATCCACGTCAGCATCCAATACCTAATCCGAATGATCTGTTGTCACGTCTTGCCGGTGGGTCAATGTTCAGCACGCTTGATCTCAGCCAGGCATACGCACAGCTGCCGCTATCCGAAGCAAGCCAGAAGTATTGCGTCATTGCCACGCATCGCGGTCTCTATGCATTCAACCGTCTGCCGTTTGGTGTTGCAAGTGCCCCGGCAATCTGGCAACAAACCATGGATCAGATCCTGCAAGGCATCCCTGGTGTGGTTTGTTTCTATGACGACATCCTCATCACCGGAGCAACCCCAGCCGAGCACGATGAGCGCCTACGTCAAGTACTGGAGCGACTTGCCGAATTTGGTGTACGTCTACGTCTCGAGAAGTGTGTACTCAGCGTTGACCAGGTCCGCTATCTCGGTTTCACTGTCTCAGGCGAAGGCATTCAAACCAATGGCGACAAGGTTGCTGCCATTGTCGACGCACCACCACCGAAAGACCAGACAGCTCTGCAGTCGTTCATCGGTCTAGTGATGTTCTACAGCCGTTTCGTGCCATCTATCTCAGATGTACTGCAACCGCTACGACAGCTTCTCGTGAAAGACGCACCCTGGGACTGGTCGTCTGAATGTCAAGAGTCATTCGAGAAGGTCAAGAATCTGATGGCTGATGCACCCATTCTTGCCCACTTCGACATCAACCGCAAAGTCATTGTCGAGTGTGACGCTTCTCCGTATGGCCTCGGTGCCTGTCTGCTGCAAGAAGATGATACTGGCAGCCGACGTCCTGTGTGCTTCGTGTCCCGAGCTTTGAGTTCTGCCGAATCGCACTACAGCCAGATCGAGCGTGAAGCTCTAGCAATTGTGTTCGCAGTGAAACGTCTTCACATGTATTTGTATGGTCGTCCGTTCGTACTCCGCACTGACCATAAGCCGCTGCTGCGTATCTTTGGACCGCACTCCGACATGCCAGCAACAGCCGTTTCCCGGTTACAGCGTTGGGCAGTAATTCTCAGTGAGTATGAGTACCAGATTGAGCATATCAGTGGCACCGCTAACGTCATCGCTGACTGCTTATCCCGCCTGCCATTGAAGCTGTCCGAGCAGCAAGAAGCAACCGTTGTGAACGCCGTTCTCCAGCATGCCCGTGATCCATGTGAGTCTCTACCTGTCTCTGCTGCTGATGTTGCTGCAGCCAGCAAAGACGATGCCGTTATCTCGCGCATCATGCAGTACCTTCAGTTCGGTTGGCCCGCCGACACCCCCGACGATCTTCAAGCCTACCGCCGATGCCGCAACGAGCTGACGATTGAGTCTGGTTGTTTGGTGAGAGGCCATCGTACCGTAATCCCTGTGCAACTTCGCCGCGCGCTGCTGCAGGAGCTGCACAGTGTGCACCTTGGCATTGTGCGAATGAAGTCCGTCGCACGCAGTTTCTTCTGGTGGCCAGGCATTGATGATGACATCAAGCATCTAGCCACGTCATGCCGTCAGTGCCAAGACACCGCTAATGCTCCGCCCAAGGAAGCACCGCATCCCTGGATCTATCCCTCCGAGCCCTTTGAAAGAGTGCATGTCGACTTCGCCGAGCACGACGGCCAGCACTACTTTCTGCTTGTAGACGCCTATTCAAAATGGCTCAGTGTCTACAAGATGTCTTCTACGACAACCCACCAGACCCTGGAGTGCCTACTGTCGTTCTTATCTACGTACGGCATCCCGAAGACACTGGTCAGCGACAATGGTCCGCAGTTCACGTCGCACCTGTTCCGCCAATTCTGTTTGGAGAATGGAATCAGCCATAAGTGCACACCGCCATATCATCCAGCGTCCAATGGACAAGTAGAACGTTGTGTCCAAGAGTTAAAGAAGGCGCTACGTACTCGCCCGGACAACGTGTCAGCCGGCACCCAGCTCCACCGTTTTGTGTTCGCGTACCGCAACACACCACATTCAACAACACAAGTCACGCCTGCAAGCTTGGTGTTCAAGAAATCCCCAAACGTCAAGTTCTCCCTGCTGAAGCCCAATTTCAGTAGTTCCCAGCGTCAGCGTCAGACTACAGCGTCATCAACGAAGAGAGACTATACTCCCGGTGATGCTGTAGCAGTACTCAACACTCGTAATGGCAATGGTCCAAAGTGGATTCACGGAACTATCGCCGAGCGGCTTGGTCCGCTATCGTACATCGTTCGTACCGGTGAACAGACGCGACATGTACATTCTGACCACCTTCGTATGGCAGAATCTGAGAGGGAAGAGGAGACTGAACAAATTGAAATGCAACCGCAACCGGCCGTTGAGTTCCGCCAGCCTTCTACCGTACCTGCACCAGTCAGTGCACCAGCAGAACACGCTCCCGCTGTACCAGCTGTCGAGCCAGCATTTGAGCCCGATGCAGACATCGAAGTAGCTCAACCCCTATCCACATCGTCTGAGGCTAAGCCAGCACATTCGCCGCGCCGATCCTCCAGACAGCATCGTCCCCGTCAACGCTTGATTGAAGAATTGTGATGACACTAACAGTCCTGTCATGATTCTAGCACAGCTCATTCCGTTTTGTTAATTGTTCTGTGAGCTTTACCTTTACTGTGTTCCCTGTTGCAACGCAGTAGTTCTTTTTTGTTTTAGTATGAACAACATTCTATTCCTCACGGCGTTTCTTATCTAAAGGAGGAGGAGTGTTATGTTTGAATCCATAGTCTGTCTGTACATGATCTGTACGCCATACGCTGCTCTGTGTGTACTCCACATTATACATGCATGCCTTGTACACTGTTGTCAACTGCTTTGCCATGTGTACGTTATGCGTAGTGTTTGAAGTAGAGCGCGTAGTCTACTCTGTCAGCTATGTCAGTTATTCGTTTCCTGATTTCGAATAGTTCCTTGCTTGTCGTTCTGAAGTATAGTTGTAATATATTGTGCTCTTGCTCCACGTAGTTCTCTGTCGATCATATTCTGGCGAATATAACAGTGGAATTTCGCACTCCACTGACATTGCAAGCTGAGAAAGACAATAAGTCCTCACCATGATCGGTGTGCATGGTCAAAAATTCACTTTGGACATAGTTACTAGCGCTCCGACTGGAGCATGTGCGGTCATTTTTGACAATTGATAACATTGCACATATGCAATGCACTGGACAAAGTCTTGCATTTTGCGCCATTACTTTGCCTTACAAAGACCTCATCTCAACAATTTCTTCGAGGAAATTCTCTCTCTTACATGTGAGTTTTTACAATGCACGCCACAGTGGTGCAATGGCCTCTAGCAATAACTCAGTTGCACAATTATTTCTTGGTGTCCTTGATTGCCGCACCAGCAGCATATTGATCATAGTGGACAGACAGTGTGATCGGTGATCCAACAGTTCTAACCTATTTTTAAAGATGAGCAGACTCCACGGAGGCCCATTCATCTTATAAAATACTTCCGTCAAAAACTCCTCGAAATATTGTCTGACTTATTGTAGTTCTGGCTCTTGCATAGAATATCCTGTTTTAGTGTACTTTGGACTGCGGCAATTTAGCAGTGTGTTGGGTTTAATAATCATCAATTCAGTTCAAGGAAATGGTAGGTAAAACCAGCAACCCTGTATAGCTCTTTCCAAGATACACCGGCGGGAAGCTGGGTCAAGAGATCATCTGGTTCCAGCAATCACCTGGTCTGTAAGACTAGGGAAGGGTCACACTGGTTTCAGAGACCAGCTGTGTGTTAAGACAACGATAGGCTGTCTCATGGCTGGTTCCATGGCTGGCCGCTGAAACCAGGAAGGTTCACCGGTACAGCCCAGGCTTTAATTTAATACGGTGCAAACATATCTGAATTGCCACCATCCATTGTGAGCCTATCTGTGTAGACGTGCCGGCCATAGGTTCCCGGGTGAAGTGATCTCCTTACCTGCGGTAGCTCATTCATCATGTAGTAGAATGCCTTGTTCTCCTCTCCCAACATGTTGGAGGCTGGTATACGTACGTCACTGAAGAACAACTCGCTGGTGTCCTGCAGAAAAAAACAGCAATAGCAGTACAGAACAGCTGCAGGAGAGGCATGGTCAACTGCACCCCTATCCCAACCCATTTCCACCACTTAATACCGCAAGAGTACCCCCTGGACCAGTACAGTACATTCAGGCTCTCACAATGTAATTTGTATGAACAAAGTTGAACTCAAACGTATGATTCTCCCCGTTTCCTGACTGTAAATCAAGACGGATGTGCCCTTGAGAGAAGGACGTTCTGGCTGTACTTTACCGTACTCCATTCTTGAAGAGCATGCATGAGCACAAAACACAGACACATTGATCACGGATGGATGCACTAACAACAGACGTGATGTCGTTCACACTAACACTAGCTTGCACACACCACGGTGCGCACTGCATACCTGCGCTTTGAGGCCAATTTTTCTCAAGTTCTTGCCACGCTCAAATCCAGGCATTCCTCTCTCCACTACAAAGAAAGAAAGTCCATGGGCTGCACGTCCTTCTTTCTTCGTCTTGGCCACGACTAAAACCGCATCAGCAAGCTGCCCATTGGAAATCCATGTCTACAGAGTAACAGACATGCGGTACAATACCACGCTACATAACCGTGTCAGCTACGTATTAATCAATCTGACTGTACTCGTTCAGCATGGCTAGTATTCTATCTACATGTACAATCATGTAACTGTTCTATGAGTGAACTGGATGGAGTGCTTGTGTAGACACTGTATACATCAGACTCACATGTGACAGTGTATACACCAGACTCACATGTGACTGTAAATACTGCTGTCCCCATACGCCACGCTGCCTGAAGCAGGCAAACAAAATGTCCTGATTTTTGATAGGACTATAGCTGATCCTGGCCAAGATAAGATCAAGAGTACATAACCAAGAGTGTGCAACTGCCTGCACAACCTCTATGCTGTGCTGCGACGGCAGAACTTCACATCACGTGACATGGTTCAAAAGGTTATGCTGGCAAACAGTGCAAAGTGACCACAAGAGAGTTGTACCCAAAGCTGGGCTGCGTACAACCCAGTATCTATCATGCACTAGAGTGCACGGGTTCATCACGTGATGTGAAGTTCTGCCGTCGCAGACCCCATAGCTGGAGTTGCACACTCTTGGGTTATGTACTCTTGATAAGATGCAGTGTGACAGTATTACTACAAGTAGATACAGTGAAACCTGTGACTAACGACCAACCCTTGGGGCCAGAGAATGTGGTCTTTAGTGACAGGTGGTCCATAGTTAGAGGTTTGCACCGCATAACCATATATGAATGTGAGACCGTCCGTGCCGGGCGAAGTGGTCTGTAGTAGCAGGCTGGTCGCTAGTCATGGTGGTCTTTAGATACAGGTTTTACTGTAGTACCAGGCTGGTCGCTAGTCACGGTGGTCTTTAGTTACAGGTTTTACTATACTACCGGTAGTACAGTAAAAGTATTACTGTATGGAGTGCATGTGGGGTGACACTGTCACAGGGACCAGTATCTACAGGGATGGTGTAAAACAAGTTTAAAAACAGTGATTATCGTGTTCGTTCCTGAAGGGAACTCGCGATGGCCGCTATCAACCGGCAAATCCTAGCGGCAGATGCAGCACCTAACGGTGGGGGTGAGGGGATAAGTCTCACAACCACTGACACAAGTGCCGAGAAACCCCATTAGCCACATTCATGTCATATGGGAGAAATAACAGATTTGGAGATTACAGCCAAAAGCTGATGACCAACTGATCATGCAGCAGAGTGATGGGGAGGTGCACCGAGTCATCCCCCCCCCCCTCCCCCCCCTCCGTCAACACAGAGCTTGCCTGCAGGCAACAGGTGATCGCAACTTGTGACGCACCTCAGGCATACAGTAAGCAGGATCAACACAATGCCGTCCGTGTTCTCTGGCTCGATCCTGAGCACAGCCTAGACTGCCAACCATGCATTTCATCATTTGTCACGGCGCATTGTGCACATTTTGATCGTAAAAGAGTGCATTGGAAATGAACACCATAGTATACCATGAGCCGTACTCCGGCAAATGCCATACTCACTATCATGCACCAGCCATAGATCAGATTGGTGTGTGGGCATTCCTGTCAGTACTACACAGTGTATTTTTAGACTGAGTGATGTAGTAGCTAGCCTACCTTACTGCCATTCAGGATGTAGTCATCTCCAACTCGTTCAGCATGAGTTTGAAGACCTTGAAGATCACTGCATAGGCACCACGCATGCACATACGCCAACAGACATGTGCACATAAAATGGATGTGTGTGTGTGTGTGTGTGTGTGTGTGTGTGTGTGTGTGTATGTATGTGTGTATGTGTGTGTGTGTGTGTGTGTGTGTGTGTGTGTGTGTGTGTGTGTGTGTGTGAGAGAGAAAGAGAGAGAGAGAGAGAGAGAGCCACGGTTTCCGGCAGTGAGCAGGTGCAAATACCAACCCTCAAAGCCTAGCTGGGCATGAGAGAAGAGTTGTTATTAATCCACAAATGTCAGCCTGTGTCTCCATCTGCCGCACCGTTACATACGGCCGAGTTATACGGGGTACTCAACTCTTGAGCTAGGCGGGTATTCAATACTCAGTTCACTTACCTCCCAGCGCCAGGCTCTGACATGGCAATGGCAGTGATACATGTACCGGCGGTCATTGCTGGGATGAAGCGCTTCCTTTGCTCATCCGAACCATATTTGGAAAGGTAGGGCATGACTATATCAGAATGTGCATAGAATGATAGGCCAGTTGCACCAGCGGAGGTTCTGCAAATCAATTTGACAATGATTGTATAGAACACAAGAGAACAGAAGACATCACAATGTTTACAGAAGGCAGCCTGGCATGAGGGCACTCACAATAGAAAGCACAAGACCAGCCACATCGCACTAAGGACTTCGTAAGCTCTGCGCCGCACACATGCACTTACATGCACCGCAGAGCACAACAGGACGATGGAGGCATGCTGAATTGCACTGACTTGGGCCGTCACATCGAAGACCTTCAGACAGCAGTGTCATCAGTCCAAACCTGAACAATCAGGCTCAGCTCGCAACTAAGTTGAAACCCAGGAAAACTGTAAATTGGACAGTACACTTCTACCACCACAACTGTGTGTGTAGTTGATATGTTGCGTTAATTTTAACAATAATCTACGCTATGCGCTGATAACTTTCAGTTAGCACTCATGGTGTAGGGATATGGTGATAGAGGTGCCACAAAGAAACTCACACATTTGCAATCAGTCAGAAAATGCAAATATGAAATATACTACCACGGTCAATTATCACACGCCATGCCAACAAGCAACAAGGCAAAATCAGACACATAACTCTCTCAAGCCTTGTGTTGGATTCGGAAGTAAAGGAGCAGATGATCACAGATCAGTGGCCTAAATTTCTTAGTGATAATATTGGTACTTTGAAGCAGGGGAAATAGTCTGCACCAGTCACTACAGTGCTAACCAGTACACTGCAACAGCCCGTAATTGTTAATAAAGCCTCTGCCATAACAGAGTTCGTTACATGTATCATCAACTGCGAGAAGTACTTTAGCCGGTATATAGAATTATCATGACAAATTGGCAGAAAACTTGGCCCCTGGCATGGAGAGGACTGTCTTGCTGATAAAACTAGCGGCTAGCTTTTTTTCTTCATCTCTTCAGATGGCGTTTCAAGCGCCAGTTGCAGCATGAAGACTTTGAAGCTTTCGGATATTTCTTCTACACTACGGTCACTACACTTGATGACTAGTTTCCTTTTTTCGGTATTGTTACTCATCCGTCTTTGCAAAAACTAAGACATGGTTAATGGTAGTCACTAACTTAGCAGTGTGGGCTATTTTCAATAGCGCTGTGCAGCAGTATGCCGTATGCTTCCATCACACCAGCGGCTAGAGCAGGTCGAGGACAGCAATATCACTGTCATCCGAACAGCATCTCTCTAGTATGATGGGACACTCGCTGGCATGATGGGACACTCGCTGGCATGATGGGACACTCGCTGGCATGATCCTAAAATTGGTGCATAAGATTCCAAGAGTGTGCACACAAACTAAACAACTTTACTTGCAATTTTCTTCTGTTTGTTTGTTTGGCTTTATTTAGAGTCTTCTCTTTCTAGTGTGTGAGCAATTTTCCATTCGGCGATATCGAGTATGCATCACTCAGCGAGGTGCCCTGCTTCTCCCTCTCCCTCTCCCCAGTCTCCCTCTCCCGCTCCCTCTCTCTCTCTCTCTCTCTCTCTCTCTCTCTCTCCTCTCTCTCTCTCTCTCTCTCTCTCTCTCTCTCTCTCTCTCTCTCTCTCTCTCTCTCTCTCTCTCTCTCTCTCTCTCTCTCTCTCTCTCTCTCTCTCTCTCTCTCTCTCAGCCTTTTCACTGCACTTCAGGTACCGTAAAAGTCCGTAAATAAGTA
>NC_088643.1:39392441-39429941 GCF_964019385.1 Sycon ciliatum
ACAAACACGGAATTAAAGCTGTGTGTACTCTGGCTAGCGCCAGCCGTTACTGAAGTAACGTCTTTTGCATAGCAACGGGGATTAATTTTTAAATGTTGTACAAAGTCATGCTTCATCTGGTTACATCGGTGGATAGTAGGTCATAACCATGATAACGCGTAACACTTCGTCCTTCCTTTATCCATGATAACATTGGCTCAACATCCGAGTTCAAATCATGACTAGTTTTTTTTATCGCGGTAACAAGTCAGGATCCTATTAAAAAGTATAAAATACTATAAAGTAGGAGTGAAAGCCTTTCACGACTAGTCCCTGGTCCGCAAAACTGTGTAGATATCAATCATGCATCGCATCTGAGCCGTGGATCTACCTTCTGCACGCCTCCCTTAGCATGTCGTGTTCTTCATTGAAAATACGCCGGGTTCCGATATCCAACATGTTCGGTGACGATGCTGGCTCGGGTCTTCCCAGCTTGCCGGCCGATACGGACAAGCTTCGGGGGAAGCATTGTGAAGCGACAGCTCTGAACTGGCCACAGGAGCGAGTAGCGAACATCATTCGGGAAACTTGAAACACTAGTACTAGTAGTAGTAATACCAGCCTTGTTCAATGGACTGGAGGATAACAAATTCTTCTTCGGCGACGTATGGCATAACTCTCAAGGAAGGAGTAATTCTATGAAAAGAAGTTGAAAACTATGTTTCTGTTATAACCCGTTTATATGACACTAAACTGTTACTTGTCAGTAAACCACCGGTGTATTGTCACGACATCGTGATGGGCTCACGCTATGTAACTAACTAACCTGTAAGCTATAACTTATATTTATAAGGCCCAAGTAGCGCTATGCTTGCTAATGCTATGCACCGACAGTGACTAGTGCCAGTGGTCTGCCGCTCGTGTATTGTCATGTCACATCATTGCCATTACTGCGAAGTACAGTGACTAAAATTAAAAATAAACCCAAACAAACAAAAACAAACATTGAGACAGCTACACTGTAGCCTGTAGGATACACACTAGTGTAGGATAGTATAGGCCCAAGTAGTGCTATCCATCATCATCACGCATCAACGAACTGCTTTTTCTAGTATTCAGAGCTCCCCCCCCCCCCCCCGCAAAACTTTCGTCGCATATGCATAGCCAATGAATGTAACCCAATAGTACAATACTAGTATACCTTGTTATAGTTTCATGCTGTCAAACTAACAACATGAATGAATTACTAGTATTGAAAAACAAAAATAGGGAAATGTAGAGCGCCGGCTTGGATCTCTGAAAACCACCTACTACAGCTAGCCTGTAGTATTCTTGGTGTTATTCCTGACGGAGTGTGTGAACCGGGATCGGTAATTCGGCCAGCACAGATCATACCCACTTACTGGGTGCCATGCGATAAACAGTTCCGTAACAATTCTGCAATGAAAATAATACAAACTGGATACTCCGATTTCACACTTCTGGGGCTTACCATGACCAGCATGCCTAAAAGCATGCCTAAAAGAAATGCCTTGCTTTGTGCCAGTATTGTTCAAATCAAACACTTCCAAAATTCAGTAGGACCCTGAATGTGGCCCAGATGACATTCTTTTGTTTATGTTTGAATTTGAAAAGGAAGCAGGGATGAAAAAGCAGATCAAAACCCAACTGGTCTCCTAGTGAGGCGGCCTCTGAAGTACAGCAAGAAAAGCCTTTGCCGAAACACAAATTAGTGCCGAATATATGGGAAAATTGGCTAGCAAGTTACAGCTGGTGTCTACCAAAATACTAGTAAACCACTAGCATCTAACGAGAACCCATGCCATGGCTATTCAGCGAAAAGGCATCGCAGAGCAAAAGGCAGCACTCTCACGCGTGAAGCTCTGATATCTGCCTGAATACAAATGCGCACAATTTCACAATTGCACCGATAGCTGCAGCTTGTAGGCAAAGCATACTGGCACCATGCAGCATTGTATACCTGAAAACTAAGTAAACTACATGTAAGTATCATGGGTTGTCCATGTGCCAGCAAAGTCCCGTGGCACGCGCCGCACAGTAATGACATGAAAGAAAGAAAGCCAGCAATGCCATCCTAACGTTATCCTTCTAAACCGTGATCCTCAGTGTGGTGCCTGGCGGCATGCACTGTGACATATGCCTGCACATGCACATTATGCTTCCACACGATGCACATACTCAGTAGTGCAGAACAGCTAGCACAATGCTGACTATACAGACTGGGTAAACTAGTGATAGTGTTCTTAACCATGCACGGCTATGACTTCCTTCCTTGGGTGGGGTTTGCGCCAACAGATGCATGCTTTTAGAGATGAAACAAGTTGTTGTTTGGTCAACACTAGGACTTGTAGTCTTAGGTTCGGAATGCGTAACAGAACCACACCAGTGTCCCCAGAAACACGTTTCAAGTTGACTTGGGAAAGATTGTGCGGCTCACCAGATCCATCATGATCTCGTTGGTGCCAGCATAGATAGGTTGAATTCGAGCATCGACGTAAGCACGGCCAATCTTGTAGTCGTACATGTACCCCATACCACCATGAAGCTGAACACACTCGTCAGCCACGCGGTTCTGCAGCTCAGACGCCCTGCATAACAAACACATTTAAATGGTGGTTTACACTTCTATTTTTTAAACAACATGCAGCTCTTGTGCACAACCATGAAATAGTCAACACAGTAAAACCCGTCAAGGCAACCTTACAGACAGGTTTCACAGCCTGTACTCCATGTGCATGTACAGTCGTGGCCAAAGAAATCCGATCCGCGAGTCAAAAGTAGCGCCGCATTTCCATTTCAATTACAACATGCATGTTTCCAAAACTGATTCGAGGGCCACAGGGGCCGCATGAGCCTTGGTGCTGCTTTCGGTACGTGGGTTGGATTTCTTTGGTCACGACTGTAGAATGAAGTACATTGAACCCACACATCATTGGCCGGAACATGCCGCCAAGAAAGGACTACCGAAGCACACCATGCTGCATACTGCATGGCATAGAGTACAGTAAACCTGCCTTAACCGGACGCCCTGCCCAACTGTCCTAGTATGGCAATGTTCCATGCACGGCACTTTGGTGCATGAAGATTTGTCCGGTCAATACAGGAATCTGCTTGGTACGGCGTCCGGCAAACACAGGTTTTACTGTTCACGTACAATTGTACATGTGCTGTAGTTCTGAAACCTAGTGCCTTGTACTTTGAAGTGCTTTACGTGACTGGAAACTGCATCATGTATGACATCACTATGACATCACTATGACATCACTAGCAACACATCTGATGTGAATCTTGTGGCCAGGCTAGGAACACTGCACATATGCCAAGTGATCATGCTACAGGTACATGACACACAGCTGTGGCCAAAGAAATACGACACGTGAGTAAACAAAGTGCCATGTGTCTCTTTCAATAAATTACATCATGCACGGTCCAAAAGCCCATCCGAGGGCCACAGAGGCCACATGAGCCTTGGCACTGCTTTCGGCTCATGGGCCGGATTTCTTTGGCCAGAACTGTACATGTGGTGCGAAATAATACTGACCATGCTTTGGCCATGGATGCTGTGGCCGCATCGAGGCATTGCTCCCCATGTCGCTCAATGCAGCTGTCAACAAATGCCCGGCCAACGGCTATGTCAGTCTTTAGCTTGGCCATGCGATGTCTTAGCAACTGAAAACAAGCACAAGCAGAACAGAACACCAGAGAGTGAGCTGTGACTACAATCAAACAAAGTACTTCATGATATTAGCACTACCAGCAGCGGCAGCACTACCACGAGCAGCAGCAACACTGACCGGTACCATAAGCAGCATCAAGGACAAATAATAGTGATTGCACATCTTTGTCACAGTGTGATTAAATTTGTGCAGAAGGTGATCATGGCATGGGGACAGTGGAACCAACATGGCAAACACCATGTGACCCATACATGCAAGGGTTGACTGAAGTTCAGGGCTCACAGCCGGCATGCCAAATCACGAAAAGCGTGGACTGCTCGCGTGAACCGCACGTGCTGCGGCCTCGGCGGCTCAGTTCCCGTTCTCACGCGATCGGCGTCTTTTCGACTTTTCCTATTTCCTCTTGCACTTTCCCCTTGCGCTGGCGTTCGCATCGTCCGAGCCTTGGGACTCGGAGTTTTCGATGGCATCAAAGAACCGTACAGCTTATGGATTGTTGGAGCTCGACTATCCGAAATCCCGAAAGAGATCGTCAAACTCTGGTCGTTTCGGAACCCCTGCGAAGAAGGTCAAAACACCTAACACTAGCAGTAGTACACGTACATGTAGTGAGGAGCCTCAGGCTCTCGATGTGCCGCAGCAGCTAAGTCCTCTGATACCGTGCGAAGAGGAAGTCATCCCTGTCGTGTCGGCGTCATGTCCTCAGTCAGATATACTTGCTGGAAGTATCTCCATTTCAGAGGATGCTCAGGTACCAACAAAATCTCAGCCAAACACCGTCGCTAAAGTAAATAATTAATAGATTGTAAATAAAATGGAACAAACATATTTTGTCACTGTGCGTTTCCTTTTTTGCCCACATTCACTAGGAGGCAGCACAAAGTCAAACTGTAAGTGATGACGCTGGATGTGGAGAAAAACCCACCATACAAAGTAATGCACTCAGTCCACCATCAGACATGGCCGACACGAGGTCATCGGCAGATTTGCAGAACGAACTAGAGCAGCTTAAAGCAAGAAATAGTACCATGCAGAATCTGCTTTTATCGGCTGAGCAGAAATTAGAAAGGCAGAAGGAAAGAATCAAGAAACAAGCCAATGCTCTTCGCGGTGCCAGAAGTGCAGCAACGAAACACAAAAGGGAACGCCATGAAATAGAGAAGAGAATACCAGACACAAAACCAATTTGCATACGGTCGAGCTTGATGGACGGTACTACTACGAGCACACACACGCCAGACTTCATGGCACAGGCACGGTTTATGAAAATGGCATGCTTGCTAAGCAACCAGAAGATGGCACAAGCATTGTCACTGTCACATGTATTGCTAACAGGAAAAGAGCCAACGGCAAACTTGGGTACCTCAGTCTCTCCATCGACAATTGCTGATTGGAATGTCTTGCTAGCAGAAGTTGACAAAGCGCTGCTCCAAGAGAAACTGGCCTCTAATGTTTACGACACGCACGTCTTTGCTGACGACAGCAACAAACGCGGTGAGGAGCGCCATATGGTTGGCATCCACACGTGGTGCGATAAATTGCAGAGCCCAATTGCTTATGTCCTGGCAAACACAATCGTAGCATCAGGGAGTGGCCAAGACCAGGCACAGGTCGACCACCACATTGTGCATGATGTTTACAAAGTTCAAACCATTTCAGCGGTCATTGGAGACAATGCATCAACCCAATCAGGAGCAAAGAAAGGACAAGCTGTTGAGCTTGGCCGCATGTTCGGCAACACCACAGTGTTCGTGGGATGCTATCCCCACATACTGAACATTGCCTTGCGGAATGGCATGAGTGAAGGGCTGGGACAACGCGGAACCATGATGGAGTTCAACCTCTTCCAGCTTCACTACAAGGTCGGTTACATTCACCACCAGAAACCCACCTACTACAAGGCCTTGTACGTTAGTGAGCACATCCTGCCGAAGCCACCTCCACTGCCGCAAGAATTCGTAGAAACGAGGTGGAGCTACATCCACGCCAGCCTGAAATGGTGGGCGAAGTATGGCACGGCATGTGTGAAGCTGGGGAAGAAGATGCTGGAGAGGTTGCCGGTCAGTGAAACTCACTATTCCATATGGAGCAACATCGTTGAGATGGCAGCCAATGACCGGCTTGCGGCGCAACGGACGATGCTCCTGGAGTTGCTGGATCGCCTGATAATGCCCGGACTGGAGAAGTGTCAAATCGGTGATACCGAGTTGAACTTCAGCTCCGGGTATTTGGCAAGGATGTGGCCAAGGCAAGTCACTGCTGACATCAACATGGCACAGCTGATGCTGGAATACCCAGCCTTTGCACTGCCACTGACGGAGAATTCCAAGGCAGCGCTGAACGATGGTGACCAGGAAATATTCTCCTGCACACACAAGGCAATGTTCACGGCAGTGAAGGATGCGCTCGTGAAGCATGGCTGTCGGTGGCACCATTTCCCTCTCCTGTTCGCTTCTGGAGCAGACACAGAAACACGGCATCTGTTCTGGCGGGCGGTCTTACGTGTGCTCGGAAATCCAATTTCGAACATCCACACCTTCACACACGGTGCAATGCCATCTGTAGCGGCATCCCAGACACCGCAGTATGCCACATCCCTGTACAGTAATCTGGTTAACGCTGCACTGAAGCTGAAGTCCGTGGAGCATCTTGTTGCGGCCTGCTGCAAGGAGGGAATCTTGGACCGCCAGCAGTATCTTCTTGGCAGCACAAGCCAACGGTGGTTCCAGGAGTTTGAGCTGTTGGCGCTAGTTGCGGGAGAGGCAGCCGAAATGCAGTTGTGGATGCAGCGTTGGCCCATTCCCGATGCAATGGCAACTGAGATCCGAGCACTGGCGGACTGCAGCTCTGGTACTGTGCCTACAAGCACCTCCGAGCCTCACCTTTGGCAGTGGCACAAGCAGCATGTCTTCGCCATTCCGGTGAATAATGTCATCGCAGAACGCCAGTTCAATGTTGCGGATATCTACGTCCATCCGAACGAGTCCGAAGCGTCGAAGCAGGCCACACATCTGTTTGTAGAGAATGTGCTTCACTCCACAGCAGATCGACTCCAGCTCTACAAGAATCTCTCCGCAGGTGCTCGTACCACAACGCGAGTTACCAAAGCGTCCATGAAGCACGTCAGAAAGCAAATGCTGGAATACTCAAGCACCATCACGGCAGAGCGTCTTCAGCAAGCCAGAGAGACTTTGAGGAAAACAGTATCCAGCGACCACTCTGGTAGAGCTCTGACAGCACCTGAGACCTACAGGAACGCCCTGGAGCGCCACAAGCCTCGACAAGACCACGAGCAGAGAATGATCGCCCTGGAGAAGAAGGGCAAGTGCCACTCCGTCCGCCATGATCCTGGCCGAAAGAAATCTGCACAGGCCAACGCTGCTGAGAGGAGCTTCCCTGCCTTATCCGAGGAATGACTCCCTGGCCTGCTGGAAGGTGAGTACAGCGAATCATTTTGTTGTTGTTCTTGTTGCTGCTGTTTTGGTCAAGACATATATTTTTGAATTTTTGGTGCTGCTTTTGCACTTTTGGCGTTCTGCGCCCTGAGTGGCACTCACTCAAAAATGTCCACTACATCTCATTCTTGGCGGATTTTGATCATCTAGGGCTTATTTTTTTCAGCGTGGAATTCTCCAGACATTTACCGATCACTTTTCCGATTGCTGAGCCGAAATCGAAGCCAAAACGACCAGACTTTGGCTAATCCGTGCCGGAAAACTGAAGGGAAAATGGTGAAACGCTGCGGTAGATCACTGAGTTTGGGGGTTTTGAATCAGCACAGCGAATACCAGCTTCGTGGACATCAGGGCCGATGTAGTGGACTGGATCAAAGATTTGAGAATGGAGGAGAATAGAGGCCTGTGATTGGTCACTTGTCATCACGTGACAATCGCGCAAAGCCGTGCGCGACTCCACGCTTTTGTATTGGACTGTGAGCCCTGAAGTTGGAAGCAACATGGTCGCCCTGTATGGTCATGTGATAGGTGTGAAACCACTCTAAACAGAGAGAGAGAGAGAGAGAGAGAGAGAGAGAGAGAGAGAGAGAGAGAGAGAGAGAGAGAGAGAGAGAGAGAGAGAGAGAGAGAGAGAGAGAGTGAGAGAGAGAGAGAGAGAGTGTGAGAGAGAGAGAGAGAGAGAGAGAGAGAAAGAGAGGGAGGGAGAGAGAGAGAAAGAGAGTAGAGATGTACCTGCATTGATGACAGCGGTCCTCCAAACGCCTTTCTCTCCTTCAGATGTTCACGTGTCCATTCAAACATGGCCTCCGCTGATGACACAGCTGAAACAGCCACACCCATCCGTTCCTATAATGCAGCAGGGTTCACAACTTGAGTCAACAAGCAACACCAGTCCCCACCGGAATACTATGAACTAGAAATCAGAATTTTTTCCATCTCATCTTAGATTACACCGCCAAACAGTGCAGGGTACAATAATAATACTTGTACTTTGAAGTAGTTACAGTTCGCATGTCACTCATGGAAGGATCCATGGGCTTAACAGCCGGGGACATACGCACATACTTGAAGTGCAGGCTCTCGTCTACACTTCTCATTTGCACAATGTCTGACTGGTACGACCCTCGCTCTAACCTGTGCTGGTAATACGGACGAACACACCAACGTCTGGTCCGTGCTGTCCTCCGACGCTGAAACGCAGCAGCTAGCAGCAAACAGGCTGCTGCGACATCCAACGCTGTGTCCATATCCATCTTGCTCTTGCTCTTGCGCTCGTCTCTCTCAAAATGAAAAGAAACACGAGAACCACATCATGTCAGTGGATTTTTGCAGTTTCCCGGCACAACTTCCCGTTGCCAAGAGAACAACATTTTTTAGTTGCAAAAAAGTTGACCACGTGAAGTGCGACTCGCGGCGTCTCGCAAAATGACCTGAAAAGTATAAATCAGCCGTCGCCAACGCAAGACATTTCGCACTTTCGCATCGCGCTTTCGCGTCGCAAAAAATGAAGTATGAATCGGCCTTAACGCATCTGTCAATGAAATCCAGGCAGAAGAGCCAACAAAAAGGCATCTCAATATCGGTATGTCTTGGTATGTCTTTATTTACTGGTTTGAGGGAAAGACGCAAACAGGAAAAGTCTGAAGAAAAGACCTTTATGCAAATCTCAAAATAGTACACATGAAAGCCTGCGGCCCGGGGTAAATCACTGCGCTGTGGACCTTATCATTTGCTTTGCCCTGGCTACCCCGTGAACCAATACAATACACTGGTTTTGGACCCAAATTTCCAAAATATTCGCGGACAAAACCCCTCCCACCCCTCTCTCCAGCCCCAGAGTACTTCCGATAATTGGCTGTATCACCTTCAAAAGATAAATACCTTCCCTCGCCCCTGCCTTCTCAAGGCCTGGAATAGAGGTCAATAAAGTGGTAAGGGGCGATAGCCAGCCAGCCATAAAAATACAACAGGCAACAGGGCAAAGAGAAGCCGGACAGAAATATTATTATGCGTCTAGGTAAGGCACGGGCTATGAGGTGTGTATGTAGAATAGGTTCCCGGGTAAAGTGATCTCCTTACCTGTGGTAGCTCATTCATCATGTAGTAGAATGCCTTGTTCTCCTCTCCCAACATGTTGGAGGCAGGTATACGTACGTCATTAAAGAACAGCTCACTGGTGTCCTGGGAAAGACAGTAAAGGAAAGCAGTTGAAAAGGCATATGCATGTGCACCCATGAGTAAGCACAACCCGGACTCCTCCATAGTCATGCATCGGAATGGGTAGGATTACAACGTAAATTATTTTTTTTTAAAGTGACGACCTGAATTTAGCGATTGTTTTTTTCTTCTTTTTTTCGTACAAACACTTCTGCAAATACAGACATGTGTGACTCTACATACAGTACACTCATACATGTCCTTACACCGCACCATGACCATACCATAGTTGACTTCGATCCTTATACCGCATAACCATACCATAGTTGACTTCGATAATAATGAACTCAGAAACTGGCCCTGATCTGTAATCAATGCCCACTTGTGCCCCCCCCCCCCACACACACACACATCAGTGCACGCTGCATACCTGTGCTTTGAGGCCGATTTTGATTAAGTTCTTGCCACGCTCGAATCCAGGCATTCCTCTCTCTACTACGAAGAGCGAAAGTCCATGGGCTGCACGTCCTTCTTTCTTTGTCTTGGCAACGACAACAACCGCATCAGCAAGCTGACCATTGGAGATCCATGTCTAGAAGTACACAAACGAAGCAAGCAAGAGTTTTAGGGAGCTCAACTTCGAAATCCGGTACCAAGTGCACATTTTGATCCTAAACTGAGCATTCAAAGTGTGCACTACGCCCCTGCCTGCTAATACGATAATATCTTAACATGACCTTATCAAAGATCAGATTGGTGTGAAAGCATTCAAACCCGTACATGTATTTCTAGAAGTGGTTCATAAGCTTACTGTAATGTTCCTGAGTGAACATCAAGTTAGTTCCTGCACTCCATAGATCAACTTCACTCCACAAGTACAAGTCCCAGACTACAACTAAAGTTTATTTACATAGAACAAGGAAAGATAAAGATGCACAACCAGGATCCATATATGTACACAGTACGGGAATGCATAGGGGTAACCGATCCTGGAATGGATCGGGTACAACAACGGAGCCACGACATCTCCCTGTTTATGTTCGAAGAGAGAGAGGTTCCAGAGGTAACAGCTCGAAGAATACTTAGTCATACACATACAGAGGAGATAGGGTAGAGACACACAAATACTACATGCAGTTCACGATCATCAGTGTCAGCGACTGGAGTGATCATAGCATGAGTAATGACTAATGCGTTTACAGGTCGAGTCTGTTCAGCGGCCGGGATGGACGTGCTGATCGGCGCAAGGTTGACTGGAACTCGACATCAGCGGATGGAGGCTCTGCAGGTGTAGTGACATTCAACTGCGGTGTTGGTGTTGGTGTTGGTGGCACATCAGGTATAGCAACTTGACGTGGCGACGGTTGCGGTAGTACTCGGACAGGTTGTCGGTCGTGACAATATAGGACCTGCCGGAGACGCGGTCTGCAATCACGGTTTCAGAAGCGAGATCTTGCACCCAGACTCGGTCTCCTTGGGTCAATGGTGGCAGAGATTGTGCTCGGTGTGACGAGTCGTACGTCTCACTCTGTCTGTCTTTCTGCCTCACCTCAAACTTCCTTAGCTTGGCAATATCAGGCCAACTTGGAGCGAGGGATTCCGCTGTACATGGGAGGTGTGTGCGTAGACGACGACCAAACAGGAGCTCGGCTGGCGAGTAGCCATATGCGAGGGGTGTTGACCTGTAACTGAGTAAGGCATCGTTGAGGCTGTTGTTGGTCTTCAGGAGACGCTTGAAGGTTCGAACCGCTCGCTCAGCTTCACCGTTGCTCTGTGGGTAGTGCGGGCTACTGGTGCGATGCGGGGTGAGCTGCATTTGGGCTGTGAATGCGGCGAATTCAGCACTTGCGAACTGTGGACCGTTGTCCGACACAAGGACTTGAGGGATGCCATGGATGGCGAACAGCTCGTGGAGTTCCTTGATGACGGCTCCAGAGGTAGTCTTCCGTAGCGGGATGGCGTGAATGTACCTGGAGAAGTAGTCGACAGCAATGAGGTACTCCTGACCGTCATGTTGGCAGAGGTCGACTCCTATTCTCTCCCATGGCAAAGAGGGAAACGCAGTTGGAGACAGAGGCTCTGTGGGGTGAAGTTGATCTATGGAGTGCAGGAACTAACTTGATGTTCACTCAGGAACATTATACTTACCTTGCTGCCATTCAGGATATAGTCATCTCCATCTCGTTCAGCATGAGTTTGAAGGCCTTGAAGATCACTGCATAGGCACAATGCATGCACGTACACCAACCGACACATGCACACACGATATGTGTGTGTGTGTGTGTGTGTGTGTGTGTGTGTGTGTGTGTGTGTGTGTGTGTGTGTGTGTGTGTGTGTGTTAGAGAGAGAGAGAGAGAGAGAAACAGAAAGAGAGAGAGAGAGGGGGGGGGGGGCTATTCAAGGTCTAACGGACAGTGTGACTGCGTTTTCAAGATCAAACACTGAACTTCTAAGAAGACGTAGCTGCCTATCCCGTTCTGAATCATGAGTATCTTATTGCAGCTTGTCCAATTAAACAGAAACAAGTCCTGAAATTATTACTAAGTCCTGTCGTTTAGCACCCACGGTTCAGCTGCACAATTGACAAGAGTTGGCACACGTGTACGGCTACATGCGCCCTGTTGGTTAGTCAATGCTCCGGAAGCTGCTACTGCATCAAGTGTAACGGATACCGTGTGTAGAGCAAAACGTAAACCAAGAAATAAGAGTTTTGCCGAGCGCCAATACTGCCCGCATATGTGTAGGATGGTTGGTGCGTGTCATTCATGGTCATTATGTGCATGCAAAACCTAGGGCGAAGTTTTTAGGGGGGGGGGGGGTGCACATGCCCCCCCCCCCCCCCCCCCCCGTGTCGCATGCAGGCTACGCGCATGCGTGTGAATGGGTTTACGTGTGTGTGTGGGGGGGGGGGGATATTTCTGGGACGACTTCAAACTAGTGATGTGTAGTTTGCTTACCTCCCAGCGCAAGGCTCTGACATGCCAATGGCAGTGATACATGTACCAGCGGTCATTGCTGGGATGAAGCGCTTCCTTTGCTCATCCGAACCATATTTTGAGAAGTATGGCATGTTTACATCAGAATGCAATGCGAACATCACACCAGTTGCACCAGCGTAGGCTCTGCAAATTATCCGGCAATGAAGTTGAACAGAAGTGCACAATGAAATACTGAATGCTTATGAAATGCATCAGTGTAGTCGCACGCCCACACACACACACACACACACACACACACACACACACACACACACACACACACACACACACACACACACACACACACACACACACACACTCTCTCTCTCTCTCTCTCTCTCCCCACCCCCCTCTCTCTCTCTCTCTCTCTCTCTCTCTTTCTTTTTTTCTTTCTTTCTTTCACCCCCCCCCCCCCACACACACACACACTCACAAACACACTCATGCACCCCCCCCCCACACACACACACACTCACAAATACACTCATGCACCACACACACACACACACACACTCACAAACACACTCATGCACCCCCCCCCCCCCCACACACACACACTCACAAAATAGTGAATATGAAAGCATGTTGGTTTGTACTCTGCAAACGGCATTGTGCAGCATTGGCTGTGTGTGCAGCATTGGCTGTGTGTTCAAGTTCCACACACAGTCTCTCAGGGCTACACACAAAGTCAGTGACTAGGGTGCCACGTGCAGAATGTAAACTTATAAAGGTAGCCTTTATGGAAAAACTTGAGAAGGATCAAGGAACTACCAGTTACGCTATAATGTCCACTAACTCCACCAGTTACTAAGCAATCAGCTCATGCGATAACATAGCACGACACTGACCCATAGTCAATTCTGTCCATGGTGGTGGCAGTGTCTCAGGACCGGCACCATCGTCTAAGGGTAGTAAGGTGCTACCTCGCTCAAAGGAATTAAAAAGGAAACACCTTCTTCTAAGCACATCGTCAAAAGCTGTAGGAAAAGCTAATGACATGCGCTGAGACTTACAGTTCCTCAGCGATAATAACTGCGGACTTGTAGTCTGCTCCCACTCCGCCATGTTCCTCTGGAATATATACATTGAGGAATCCATTGCTACCTGCCTTCTCCCAGACCTACAACAGAAGCACAGCATCACATGTAGTACAGAATATCGTTGAAGGCTGAAATGGGTAGTGGAAGGGATGACCCGCAGGCTGTAGAATTTAATTAGGGCTGTAAACTGGTGACCCATATACTCTTAGCAGTGCACTTTCGGAGACATGGATTTCAAATAACTTTCAATCCCCTTGTCATTTCTTACTGTGCACACTGGCCAGCTCAGTGGAGCTTTCATTATGGAGAATGAACTGCACCTACAGAGTTTTAGGTTTGCTCCACGTCATTCAAAGTTGTCAGGTATTTGTCATTGAACAAGTTTGAATTTCTAGACAAAAGAGATATTGTGCTGCTGGTTTTGATCATGTTTGCGCACTTTGAACAAGAAAACCAACACTGCCAGAACTTTGTGAAATGGCAACGGATTGCAATGAGGAAATAAACAAGTTGTTGGATAGGCATTCCGCTCAGCTTTCCAGGACTATTTGCGACAGGATGTGCTTGACCGAGGAGTGACAAAAGCTTGTGGATGTTAATAAACGATACTGCTGTAATCTGGCCCTGCGCACTATAACCCCTGCCCCACGCCACCATGCATCATCACTATCACAAATAACACACATTGCTGCAGTCAGAGCCAAGCCTTGCTTACCTCTCTGCTCACAACTCCATCTTGCTCCCACCTGTCCAACAAGACACGCAAACACACACACACACACACACACACACACACACACACATGCGCGCGCACAAACACACGCACGCACACACACACACACATATTACATAGATATCCAGCCAGCCAACATACCCACGACCATATGTCATGTGCGATCAATTAATAATTAGCAACCGTGATAGGTGAGGTGCAGAAAAGTATCCAGGTGGTCACTACGTAACTGGATGTTCACCAGGCGTAGTGGCTGGTGGTGCCAACGACATTGACTGCTTAGTACATAGTCATGATTCATGAAAGCATCTAAGTAGTATAGGCCTGTCAGCCCATCCTACAGGTGGTTTTGAAGTGATTCACGTTGAAAACATCTTGGACGTGTTTCTATTTTCTAGGTGCCGTGTACAGTGTTGTAAGGCTTCTGAAGTATTCTGGACACTGGTGCGAGTCAGACAAGTTTCACTAGCAGCGTCTGAGCAACAGTACTACAGTGTAGTTCAAACGCCGAGCAACCCAACCTACGACATGTTCTGGATCGAGAGGAGTTGGAACCAACATGGATGGCCCGGCCCGTATGGTCATGTGACAGATGCCGGCGAAAGCACTCTTTGGGATGTCCAATGACCCTTCTAACAATTGCTATCTGCACAATGCATGTACAAACCTGGAAAAACAATTCAGCCGGCGGTAGGTAAAGGCCAGGCTGCTGAGGTGTGACTTAGAGGAGAATTGTATTGGTGAATATTTGTTGCCAAACTGAGAAAACCAATCCAGCAGCTGAGGCACAGCATCACCCATAGTACCATACTGTTTACAAAATGAACATTTCTTCAAGAAGACAGTTATCTTAGAACAAGATTACACAGTTATGTATTCTGCTATCTTGCAACTGTCATACTGCGTACTGTTTGTGGTAAGGGGTGACTTCTGTCTCCACGAATCTAGAGAAACACACACACAGACACACAGAAAGAGAGACATAGACACACAAACACAAACACGTACACACACACACACACACACACACACACACACACACACATAGTCCAACGCAGCAAGTCGTTCTGTTTTGATGTGGTCGGAAGTTCTGCAAATACTAAGATGAGGTGTTGAGCAAATGTATGACTGTGCTCTTGTTACTGTCCTGTACTGCCTATGCCAGTATAGGTGCTACCTGCTGCAGGGATCATGGAATTGGGCACAATCCAATTCAGCGTGGCAAGCCTGACCTTCCGTCTTGCTGTGTATCGTACAGCACTTGATCATCTGGATCAAGTGCAATCCAGCCCCTGCCCGCTTGCTGTAACAACTGATACTTGTTGGGAAGCGACATAGTGTTGTGAGAGGGAGGGGGGAGGGGGGGGGGGGGGGGAGGAGGAGGGGGTGGTGGTGGTATTTGACGGTAGCACAATCTTATATTCACTATAGCACTAGTCACGTGGCTCAGCACTGTGTGTGTGTTTACGTTTCACGGTACTTTACAGCCACACTCACAAGTCACACTTACGTAAAGTTGTGCACAACCTCTCTAGTATTATACCGCATATTCGGCGAATAATCCCGCATATAACAGTTACTGGTTGTGCCTATTTCACAGACTACAGAAGCGTGGCATAAAAATGTCAGGCTGTGAATGAGTCTGCGGAAATCCATCGTGCGTCATAGCCACCAGGCTGCTACCGGTATGCAGGATATCAATACAGTACGGTACTAATGGTAGGCACTTCAGGCGATTTTTTCAAAACGAGAAATACGCGTATTTCTTTTTTGTATCCGATTCAGATAGGTTTAGGAAGACTCCACAGAAAATTTGAAGCAAAAAGAATAACTTGGCACAGAGATATAGCCACCCAAAGTCGGAGAATTGAATAACGGCATTTTCAGTATATCGACGGCACCAGCAGCATATCAGAAATTGGCAGAACTTGCTTCAGTGTCTATAGTGGCAAAATACCAGGCTCGCTGGAAGCAGGTCAAAATAATCAGATGAATGCAGAAACAGCATGGTTTGGAAATACTTCGGATTTTTCTTCCGTCCGGCAGCTCCGACGAAGATATCGGATGTGGTCACCATGGCAACTCCATAGCAACAGCATAGCAACTCCATCGCAACAGCATGAAAACAGTGCAGAGAAGCCTTCGGAAAAGCATAAGATGAGACTTTGAGGTAAGATAAAGTAACTACAATAATTCAGTGCCAGAACACATTGTTGCTATATGTACAGTACTGACGTGGTGACGAGTACGGAAGAACAATGAGCCGAAGACTGAGCAAACTAGAATTTACCGGGTATTTGACGGAAAGAAATGACAAACTATTACAATAGAACATCGTCTGTAAATTTTTGGGACTACTGAAACTTCAGCAACTCCAGCATGTGAGATTTTGTGCATAGAGTGTGTGCTGGATTCTTGGTATAATATCACCGTCAATGCTTTTCTTGGTCGCTGGAAGCCACCTGCTGATCAGCTGACGATTTGTTCCGAGCAGGCCGTTTTGATGTCAGCTCTCTTGGTCCAGTCGCCGAAGTATATACTGTCCTACTCGTCGTCTGCAGGAGAGGACGACTGCTCCGATGCGACTCCAATAACACCTGGCATATTTCTTCTTGCGCAGCCATGCGCATGGGCTCCGACGAACAAGGACTATTGCCGGGAGGACGCCTGTCGCGGTTCGCTTCCAATAACACCTCGCATTATTTCTCCTTGCGCAGCAATGCGCAAAGTGTTGGACGAACGAGGACAACTGATTCCGAAAGGAAAAACGACGCTGAAGACGATGAGCTACATGGCAAATGCGTGCAACCAAGTGAAATGCCCGAAAAATCCTTGCCGATTTTACTCGAACTGTACGTGAGTTCAAAAAATTGCCGCATCATGACGTATGTGGGCTCAAACGAAAGCTAGCTGAGGGCCTCAGCTACATGCTGCGCCACACGAGAAGGCCCTGCGCAGCTTCCGTGCAGCTACAGATCGATCTATGCGCATGCGCCTTTCCTTGGTGCCGCGCATGTACGCGATTCAGCGTTAGCACTTTTTGACAGGTCATGTCACGTGACTGAAGTGCCTACTAATGGTGATACCATGCATGATGCAGGACGTGGAGGGTCGAAGAACAGGGGCTGACCGTGCGCTGCCTATGCACTTGATTTATGTCGGAACAGTAAAAATAACACAGTCATGTACATGTAGTATTATCCATATAAAAATCGCTCTGTGAGCGGTTCTGAAAAACCTTTACTGGTACTGCCCCGTCGTAAAAGTAAGAAATTAGAACTGGCCCATTGTCCCCCCAAATGCGAACTGATCCACCTAAATCGCGAATGACGGGACCCGAACGCACCAGTAGCACGAGGTCGGGAGGGCACAGGATCACGGCAATTATCATAGGGTAACACCAGTAGTAGCAGTAGAATTTATTATTTTGATAGGGAAGCCTACCGCTAGTACAGTACATGGCCTATGGTCCGGACCAACGTCCCCATCTGCATCCACAGGTAGGAACCTCGTGCTACTGGTGCGTTCGGGTCCCGTCATTCGCGATTTAGGTGGATCAGTTCGCATTTGGGGGGACAATGGGCCAGTTCTAATTTCTTACTTTTACGACGGGGCAGTACCAGTAAAGGTTTTTCAGAACCGCTCACAGAGCGATTTTTATATGGATAATTTCAGCTCTTTTTCCGTTCCCTCCCCACCCCAACCCCGAAGGTAAACATGATGACCACGCGCGCGATGTACTGTATGTAGCCATGCGATTGCAATAACACACTGATACATACCAGCCCTCCCCGCCTCGCTACCCCGCACACAGATACACAAACATGTGTATGCACACGGCACACACACGTGACCACGCACACATACGCACATGCACACGACACAAACAGGAAATTCTTCATGTATAATGCCATGCAAAGCAGTGGCCACCGTACTTGAGGAAGTCAGTTGTGAAACAAAAATAATTCAACTACAGCGTGTAGACAAGCTGACGGCCAAAGCACAACATAGCAAACATGACATTTGCCCAAGGATTGCAGTTTGCAGACCATGCCATGGAAGCAGCGAATACAGAATGTAATATCATACAAAGTGACAAGCAAGGACGTGGCCATCATACACCAGAAACTTGCAGAAAGTCACATATCCAACAGATAGAGAAGTGAACAACAATCTGATACAGCCCACACAGGACAAAGCGGACCTGATACTCGTCCCAGGATCGCAAGTGGCAAGCCCTTTTCAATGCATAACATGCAGGTGTACGTTAGACGCATGAACATCTGACCATGTCGCCAGCATACAATGTCATCACATGTTTACCCCACAACTTACACACATGCACAGTAGAAGCACAATGAAAGCAATGGAAAAGTACGATGTGGTTGCTGAAGCATCTTCACACTTCAAATTCAGACTTCAATGTGGTCGTCACGGGATGATATACCTGCAAGATACAAGTGATGAAGAAAGAAAGCAGAAGGTCGTGAGGTAGGCTATGAGACACCACAAACGGTTCACCTACATGTCTGTTCAGGGCTAGTGCACTCACACGGAGAATTGTCATAATCGAGCATTTCCCAAACTGAGAAGTGCAATGAAATCCACTTGCATGCACAGGAGCAATTTTGCAATATTATGATGCGCAATTCGACACGATCTGCGATGCTGCGTGCGATGTGCCCTGCTGTCATGATAGTGACAGTCACCGCAGTATGTTTTGTCAACGTCGCCCGTGCACTCTTCTGTCAAGTCCAAAGTGCTCACATACTTGGCAATGTTTTTGCAGTGATTAACTTTTATCCTAGTTATGTCACGGGTAACTTTAATGAAGTACCCGCAGGCCGTTTCGATCTGCACATCGTCCACTCTCTCATGTACTTGGCCTGCTTTGTCTGTGTATCCATTTCATGTGCGATCCACAAAATCGACTAGACAGTGGGTGCAATACGCTCTCTACCTGAAGACGTTCTTCTGGCGACATCTCGCCATGTACTTGGCCTGGCTTCGTCTGTGTATCCATTTCATGTTCGATCAACAAAATCTCAATGCACTACAGAGACTAGACAGTGGGTGCAATACGCTCTCTATCTGAAGACGTGAACCATTAAATTTTTTGGAAAAGTTATACGTACACCTGAAACGTAATGAAGTACAGGAATAGAGAGAGTGACTACAATACGCTCTCGACCTGATATAGTGATAACGTGAGTACAAGACACTCTCCACCTGATAACGTGTTAGAAGGTAACATGTCTACAGTCCCACCGTACCCTTCCGACACGACTGTAGACCATTAACTTTTTTTGAGAAGTTATACGTACACCTTAAACGTAATGAAGTACAGGAATAGAGAGAGTGACTACAATACGCTCTCGACCTGATAACGTGAGTACAAGACACTCTCCACCTGATAACGTGTTAGTAGAAGGTAACAGGTCTACAGTCCCACCGTACCCTTCATCATTCCTCATTCACCATCGCGCGATACCCTGGCACACACTGGCAACATATCAATGGGGTGCCTTACCGTCGTCTAGAGGAGACGTCTTCGCAGCAATATTTTCCCTCCTGCGCATTCAGTCGCCGACGCGACAGCTTTCACGGGGCCGTTCCAGTTGCGGAAGACATTCGATTCATCGGGCCAATTCAGCAACAGGGCCGTGGACACACAGGGGGCAGAGGAGAGACATTGTTAGTGGACAAGAAATATGCAGTGGCAAGTGGCGAGTGCCGCATGGATGTCAAGTTGTCATGCACAATTCAGCTATTACTTACGGTCCAGCTAGTCCTGCCATTGCTCGCTCGTCCTGGTTCCTCCTCGTTCGTCTTCCTGCACGTCTGCACTTCTCCTTCCCCACCGTTGGCTTTGCGGTACGGGGGTGCCGGAAGGAATTCCCACCATGTATCCATGTACATGAAGTCCCACCATGACTCTCCATGTACATGTCCACGGCCACGTCAGCAGTTTGTATAGTACCGGAAGGAGTTCCCACGATGTCTCCAAAGGCCTAGAGCGGACGTCTTTGCAGCAATTCTTTTCGCCCTGCGCATTCAGTTCGCCATGTCTCCAAAGGCAAAGGCCTAGAGCCTAGTAGAGGGGACGTCTTTGCAGCAATTCTTTTCCCCCTAGTACCCTGCACATTCACTCCGCCGACACGACAGCGTTTACGGGGCCGTTCCAGGTGCAAAAGGTCCGCGTCAGCAGTTCTCAACTATTTCGCGTACGGGATAGTCGCCGCGACAGCGTTTAAGGGGTCGTTCCAGGTGCAAAAGGTATCCATCAATGGCACTTTGCAGTATGGGGTACGGGAAAGGGGCCTCCTCGTTCGACTTCGTCGACTTCTGCAGTTCTCCTTCCCGTCAGGGGTACCGAAAGGGGCCTCCTCGCAGTTGTCCTTGCCGTCAGGTCCACGTCATGCAATTCTCAACTATTTCGCGTACGGGATAGTCGTCTTTGTCGTACGCGACATCGGCGTTTACCGAGTGGCATTGGCACAAAGCAGACCGTTGACGGGGTCACGTGTCAAAAAAGTATCAACAACGTGTCGACTACGTGTCGACCACGTGTATAGCGGTACACTCAGCGGTACACTAATTCTCGTGCCATTCTCGTGTCACAAAACTGGAACATCGAGTACCAGTATGGAAAGGCTTCAGACAGGAAGCCTTTCCAATATTCAAGGATGCTGACCGACTAAATCATGGCTTGCACACACCTCCTGCACGCCTCCCTGAGCATATCATGTTCTTCATTGAAAATACGTCGGGTTCCGATATCCAACATGTTCGCTGACGATGCTGGCTCGGGTCTTCCCATCTTGCCGGCCGATACGGACAAGCTTCGGGGGAAGCATTGTGAAGCGACAGCTCTGAACTGGCCACAGGAGCGAGTAGCGAGCATCATTCCGGACCGAGACGGCTAATGAACTACTGACTATAATAATTTTAACTAAAAATTGAAGTAAAATCAGACTTGTTGTAGAATGAACATGAACACAAGATTCCCAAAATCATTACAGACTCAGTGCAGTACTGACTCAGTCTGTCATTGTAAATGTTCCGATGATTGTACAATGATTATTAAAATCTGGGATACGACTCCCTGATTAAAATAAACCGGGGAGTAGTATTGTACTACTCCCTGAAATAAACACAGTGCTGGCAACTGAAATCCGACCCCCTTGGTGGGGCGGCGCGCCGCCAAGGGGGTCGGATTTCAGTTGCCAGCACTGTAGTACAAGCCGAGGCCAACTACAAATCCGATCGAGTAAATCAGTTTGCGCCCTGTACTGTACTGCACCAGTTCACATCCGGATCTTCAGTGTTCGCAGGTGCATGCTGCATGCATTACTAGCTGACCACCAGCAGAATGAAAAAGTCAGGAAAATGATGAAGAGAAGAAAGTCATGTGCAACCCATGTCGTTGGTTTCCTGATGAATGGAAATCGACTGTATCATTATGGGGACACACTGCACACACATGCCCCCCCCCCCCCCTGGGGAATCTTGGAAGGATGACTCGACTTTATAGTCAGCATTGAACAGGCCATGGTGGACAACCCAACCTACGGGTGGACGGTTGAAAAAATAGATTATGACTCCACTTATTGGTTCCCCACACCGCAGTAAGTCAATGAGGACTTACACTTACACACACCATGTACCATAATGCAATGGTGGTCCATGTACCATGTATACGCCCGTCGCAAGAGAAGCACGCAAATCTGCAAATGCACTGGATGTGCACCCACGGATTTTCTCTTATAGCAACGATTACGGGCAAGATCTGAATGAGACAGATCAAGACTAGCGCCAGATAACTGTCCAATCCACACAACCTGCGAAGCCATGTGAATCGACCACCAATGCACACCTGGTCTACACCACACAGAGTACACACACACACGCACACACACACACACACACACACACACACACACGCGCACATGCGCGACCATGTTCACTCAGCAGGAAGAAATGGCAACTTTGCGATGCAACAGAAGAAAACACAGCTGGTCTCTTAAAGGCAAAAACATTCGCTATAGACACTAGGACTAGGACTTGTAGAAGATCCGGTATACGCGACAAGACTGTGGCCTAGCTAAAAGGTAGGTGTTCTGTAGATTAGTGATTTATACGTGTTTGCTGGTGTATGTACAAGTGAGTGCACATGTTGAGGGAGAAACATGTTCAGGTTTAGAGAGAGAGTGGAGGGTTGTTATAAGGAACTGTTCAGTGGGTACGTGGATGATTTGAGGAGGTGACTCTCACCTAGCTGATGTGCTTTGCAGCAAAAACAAGACATGAAGGGGCAAACAAAACAAAACCACCTGACCAGCAGGATGCTTAAAAAAAACTACATGCGGACAGCATAGGCACAAGACCACAGAAACCCTTATAGTTATGGGTATGTGCGTATTCCCGGGTAGGGGCAAAGACTTAAGTGAACACACGTGCAATGCACACAGCTATGATGTAGGCAGTGGCCAGCATGCTGCCATATTTAGTACAGTGAGTGCTGAAAGGTGCGAGCGAGTACATGCTAGCAATACTGGGTAGCAGCTTGACTGTCAACCAAATATCTACACCGGTATGACAGGACTGCGGCATCGCGAGCGGGACGGAAATCATGGTAAACTGGCCAACGGGCCCCTGAGCACAGACACTAGTTCTCTTCTTTGGGGAATATACAGGACAAGACGATCACAAAGAATGGTTCCACCAATTATATATACATACGTTGGGCATACCCACTTATGTGGACAAGACGATCATATACCCGACCAGCACGCCCATTGTTCATTGCCCATTTCCCTGAGAGTCTTGCCATGCTGATGGATGTTCTTGGCTAGCTAACACTCGGTCGTCATGGAGATATAGATGACAGGAACGGCAGCCTCGTTGAGTGCCTTACATCGTCGACTGGGGTAGAGTACTGAACTAGTAATCACTTGTACTAGCATAGGACAGCTGAAGGCTGGGCTAAGGCTGGGCTAAGGGTTTCTTGTGTAAACCCCCCCCTGCTGCCTCCTTACAGGATGATGCACAGATGACTAGGGCCGTTGAAGATCGAGATCGCGAGCAGTCAGCCGAGTGAACACATTCAATTGTCTTCTGATCATTCGAGTAAGGGATAACGCTGGGAAACGCAGCTGTACGTACACGCACCTACCATGCAGCAGCTGCTGCACCTGGTATTTTTGGTCCTTTTGTTGTTGCTTGCTCATTAGGATAAGTTGTAAGATGGCCTGCCAGTACCCGCCGGTACACGCAGTATTGGGATATGTTCACACGCTCAATATTCTCACCACCACTAAAGCAGTATTATCCATTGTACATTGTACATTGTACACACTTTCTCCAGAGGTTGATCAATTCTGGATCACATCGTATTACCGTTGTTTCTAATGCTACTGTTGCTACTATTGCTTCTGCTGCTGCTGTTGCCGCTGTTGCTGTATGGGAAGTACTAGACCTGATATTGACGCCGGAACATCGCTGCTGGGAATACTTACATTAGGCGGTGTCAGTGCCATTGGGAACGTGACGTTAGCGCCACCTGCCGCTGCCAGCTGCACCGTAGTGGACAGACTGGAGTTGTCACCCTGCTTGCCGCCTGGCCACACACACACAGTCAGACAGACACCAGGACACATGTATGAGCATGGAGATGTTCGAGCATGCTCATACGGATCCTGGATTTCGCCGCCCGGCTGTGTGGCCAGCTCAACATTAGGCTGCATCTGGTCTCACAGCATGATCTGACAAATCATTTGTGTCACCGGCTACTGAGACTGGGTTAGACAACAGTGTATATGTCCCGGGTGTGTTCTCTACTAGGTGGGGATAGTATCCTATACATGTGCAAGAAGCAAAACCAAGCAAACCAAGCAAGCCAGTCACAAATCATTGAAATCAGTGACTCGATTTTCCGAAGAATACAGCAAGGAGAATGCTGCACCCGTAGAAAAGATTTTTTTTAAAGTGCTAGCAATTATTAAAAACAGCAAATGCTTGCATGAATTCACAATACACGTACACGTACAGCATACACGTACAGCATACACGTACAGCATACACGTACAGCATACACGTACAGCATACACGTACAGCATACACGTACAGCATACACGTACAGCATACACACCTGCAAAACTGCAGTAAGCCTAAGGTACAGCAGAGCCTCTCTTAACCAGGCGATCGTGACCAAAGGGTGCAGCGGGTATCTAAGACTAGTAAGAGCAACCCGCAACTGCGAAACACAATGTGGCCGTAATGGATACGACACACCGGTCTCTACAAACGGTCTGAATGTGAGGCATGACTATACCACGCACACGCACGCACCCTCTAGGATCAAGGCGCACATGAAGCTCGTAAGTGGTGGGAGGTGAGAAGATCAGACCCACCACCAATGATATAACAAGAGATAGGTATAACCAAGAGTACATGGCTCCCAAGAGTGTGCAACTGCCTGCACAACCTCTATACAGTGCTGCGACGGCAGAACTTCACATCACGTGACATAGTTCAACAGGTTACGCTGGAAAACAGTGCAAAGTGACCACAAGAGAGTTGAACCCAAAGCAGGGTTGCGTACAACCCTGCATCTATCATGCACAGCGTGCAAATAATGTGTACGGGTTCGGTACGTGATGTGAAGTTCTGCTGTCGTAGACCCCATAACTGGAGTTGCACGCTCTTGGGGATTATAATCTTGGTATAATTCATAGAGAGACAATTCGATGGGTGGAAAGAAAATGAGAGAGATGGGGGAGGGGGGGGGGGGGAGAGGGAGAGAGACAGAGACAGAAAGAGACACTAGCTTACATTCTAAAGGGACAAACGTATCCAATATCAATTTATCACATCACAGTTTGCTATGCAAAGCAACCCTAATACTCTAAGCCCTTTGACATTGGTACGTACATGAATCGACCTAATTCTGTAATAGGTTGCACTAAACTGCAACACAAAGTGTGGATCACGGTCCGATTGACCTGAATGTGTTATATTATACGGGGATGCAGTACAAAACTTCTGTGCGTGCATCTAGTACTAGTCTAGTCTTCAAGTACAAGGTGTGGAAGTCTTCCGGTTTTGCGGAGTTTGAATTAAAAGGACTTCAAAGTTCTGTTAATTAAAGTCAACAAATATTCGGCGCTTATTTATTTACGGCTATTTTCGGCCTGGTCATGTTTGGCCGAAATTTGGTTTAGCAAGGTTCAGTGTGACAGTGTATACCGGTGGCAGCAGTTCAGGCCGACAATTCGATGCGGCCGAAATGTGTTTTAGCCCTGGGAGGCCGGAATTTGAATGTGCCGAAAATTTGTAGACTTGCAGTACTAGTATGTGTAAGCGAGGTGAGGTGAGGTGAGTGGAGCACTTACCAATATTAATACTATTAATAGGCATCAGAGTATACTGTACTGGCAAAGAGCCAGCCGGAGCAGGCATCAGTCCGCCGTTCACGTGGCTTAGCACTGAGTAGGCGCCACTGTTGTTAGTGCCACCGCTGTTCGTGCTGACAACACCAGTAATATCCACACTACGTGATCTACAGACACACAGCAGACACAATCATGAAACTCAGTTCAGAATGTGCCTATTTTGCGACAGAGAGATCTTCAAACAACTTGGAAATACACAGCCTAGCCTTTCACGGATACACATACAAACACTTGCCTTCCCCAAAATGCCAAGAAGCAGCATTTTGGCAAAGTGCCAAACGTTTGACAATGCCACCAGCTGCATAGTACCCGCGGGTGTCAACGTCCTTTTGCACGAAACCCTACTAAGTCTAAGGCCTCTTTTCCCAAAATGCCATAAGCAACCTACTCAAATCAGCTCAAATCAGCTTTGCTGTCCAGGTTTGCATACATGAACACCGTTATGGAATGTGTACACTGGTATTGGACATACGTGGGACACAGCTCCACCCCAGCTGCTCAACCATAATCATCACAATGGCGCATGTAGTGTATGTAGTGTATGTAGTGTATGTAGTGTATGTACTGTATTATGCAAACACTGCCTGTGTGAAGAAACAAAACGTGCTCGGTCAGCCTCTATGCAAGGGGAATGATGACCTCCGATTCGCAAATAGTTAGTGCGTGGCAGTCTGGGCCCGATGGTTTGCTATGCGTCAGGCTATCATTCCGGGTCCCGCTAGCAAGCCGTACAACCCTTCTTGCCATGCACTAACCTACAAGTATAGATCAGTAACCGTTGCTGACTGGTCAGTTGAGGCTCAACTGCAACATCTCAGTTCTCCCGACCTGCTGGACCTGGCTGGTCGGTGGCATGACGTGTGTACGTGTGTAGGTACATGCTGGACCTGGCTGGTCGGCATGACGTGTGAAGGTACATGCTGGACCTGGCTGGTCGGCATGACGTGTGTAGGTACATGACGTGTGTAGGTACATGACGTGTGTAGGGGGTACATGCACATGCGGATTGTGCACACAGCAAGAGCGCCGTCAACATGAATTCAATTCCAACTACCGTATTTCACCGATTATTAGTCGCACTCGATTACGAGTTAAAAAGTCGCACCCCCCCCCCCCCTTCTCATTTTTCAGGTTTCACCGTTTCAGCCATACTGTTTCAATATATTCACATAAGTACTTCCTCCGCATCATTAAAATTGTCGCTTCCCAGAGCGATTTTCGAATTTACTTTGTCCACTCAAAGGGCAAATACATCAGCTAGAAATTGAGGCAGAGCATTGTCGACGGACCAAGCTTTAGTTTGTGGCCTCCCGCTTCGCTGCACTTGCAGCCAAGGTCGACGTCTTCATCAGAGTTTGAGGCAGACCCTTCAGCACTCAACAGTACGCGAACAAGACGCGCGTTCAAATTCAGGTAAAGAAACTTCGCGATCCATGCCTCCAGGTGGCAGGCGATGAAGGCAAGCTAGCATTTTTCAAGTACACCGTAACGACCTTTCAGCAGGATATTGTAAGCAGTTCCGCACCTTCTTTCCTTGTCAAGCGCTTCGCTGATTTTGTTGGTGTTTTCAGACCTGCTATCTTCGCAGCAACATGCGCCACAAGTAGCGCACTTTAGGAATATGAGAACACTTTGTTCTTGCCATTGTCAACTTCAGCATTTCGTATTCCGGAGAGATACCAGGATTCTTATACCCGAGCTTGCAGTCTTGATAAATGCCCACGCGAACAATGTGGGACGGCACAAACTCCAGAAAAACGATATGCGCTCTGGGGCGGAATAGTGCGGAGCGCGATGAATTTGCTTGGTGCGGAAGAGAGGTCCAACAAAGTCCAAGACCACCACGGCTTCAGTAACAAGTAGACATTGCGCAGGAAGGGTCGCACCAATGTTCGAACACAGAAAACAGCGATTCCGACAGTCTGACTAAGCCGAACCAAGTCACAAACATTGCGATGTGCGAAGCGACAATTTTAATGATGCGGAGGAAGTAGGTTGTCACACTCGACCGTAAGTCGCATCCCCTTCCCTTGAAGCTTAGTGTAAAAAGGCGTGACTTATATTCGGAGAAATACGGTATGAACAATACCACACCTCTCCGCAAAATAATATACTTACACTGATGCCTCAGAAGACTGCTGTTGGCTGTTACTGGGCAGACTTTGTGAATTGGCTAGCACTGAGGATGCCTGTACATCAGGTTGCACAGCGGGCAAGAGAACCTGGGTCGGGTGTTGTTGATTCTCTTGCTTCACAGCCACAGGCTGGTTTGCAGTCATCTGTAGAAACTGAGCCTGCTGATGCTGTTGTTGCTGCTGATGTTGTTGCTGCTGCTGCTGCTGCTGCTGCTGTTGCAAATGCTGCATCTGAGTCTGAGCTGCAAGTATAAGTCTCTGTTGCATCTGTTGTTGAGTTGGCTGCTGCTGTGTCTGTTGCTGTTGTTGCTGCTGCGTCTGTGTCTGCTGTTGCTGCGACTGATTTGGTTGCAAAAGAGATAAGAGCCCAGGGATGGACTGTGCCTGTAGCGCTGCATTCGGGCTTGTCACAGCAGACCTCTGAATCTGATGCTGTTGCTGCCCAGACGCTACCAGCAGGGTCGTCATGCCATCAGCACCTGATGGGTTCGTCGGCAGATTCAACTCGGAATTGGCACTGCCATTTGTTTTGAAAGACAGTACTCGAGTTTGCGCTGCTTGCGAAGTTGGTGATAGTGTGACAGCAGAAGTGGTTGCTACTGGCGAAGTGATAGCTTGAGATGGACGAGGAGTTGTTGAGATGCCATGCTGTTTATTCTTATCAGCAAGACACGACAGTAACTTCTCAGCCGAGCCATCTTTGACGAGAGTACTTCCCTCGTCCTGCAGAAATCGCTGCACATCCGCTACACAATCAGAATATCCAGAACCGTAACCGGATTTCGCTGCGAGTGACGTCTCTGAAGGACAAGCAAACACACAGCCCATTGTAAGGAAACGAAATAGACGTTCCGCATTCCTCATAGCTACTGGCAGGCGTGTTCAATAAAGGACAGAAGAGAGAGAGAGAGAGAGAGAGAGAGAGAGAGAGAGAGAGAGAGAGAGAGAGAGAGAGAGAGCGAGAGAGCGAGAGAGAGGTGGTGGGGGGGGGGGGGGAGATCCAGGTTCCGTCATGCATAGTCAACTTGTAATGTTGAGGTTAAAAGTACCCGGCAGTAGCAGTATTCATTGTTTCACCTCACAACATGTGCAGCAAGATGCCTTTGCCGCAATCGGGGTTTTCAGATCAGGTTGCAGCAAATCAGATCATTGTTTTGCTCTCATTGCTTGCACTTTTAAAAGCCCTTTTCAGTACTACAGCCCGGTTCTAAGAGTGGGTAATGTTTCGGAGAAAACAGCACTTTTTCAAAACTTCAGCCTTTTGTTTTGAGATTTAGTACAATGCAGTTCAGCAAACAGTGTACTGTTTGAGGACTTTTGAAACTGCGGGTCTTTATAAGTTAGTCTGGATATCGTGGAATAATGGCGGTGACACACACACACACACACACACACACACACACACACACACACACACACACACACACACACACCAGGCAGAATGGCGGTAAATGCATGTCTGCCCACCGAGACAACGCTCTCTAAAAGAAGCAAAGGTTCTGGCAAAGAGTGCTCCTTTCCTCACGACCACCACCGGCCGCATTGGGTTGCACTTGGAACCTAGTCAATGAGTGGTTGATCATAATTATCGGCCTAGCTTGCTGGCACATCAGCCAGTGCCTGACACCGTCATAGACAATGACACAGTGAAGTCTTGGTTGTACAATAGTTTGATGACTCCAAAGCCGCATTATACTGCTAAATTGATGCTGCATACGAAACTGCAAATCATTCTTCCAAGTCTGGATATAGCTCAAGATGTTCTCTAGTAAGATCACGCGGTGTACATCACAGATTTAGGCTATCTCCCCAGCTACTGTTGACCAGCTAAATATAAGGCGCAGAGCCAACTCTGGCTCCAAAGGGGCGGTAAGACACCAGGCAGGCTTCAAGACCGATCATACTCTATTCCCAGCTTCAGCATTTTATTATTTATTTTTTATAACATCTCAAGGCGCAGTGGGAACACCGGCCAGTTTGGAGGGAGTGGTGTTAGCCAACCACTGCAGATTATGGAGTCATGTCTGGTTGTTTTGGCCGTACACGTACATTCTGCTAGCCAAGTTACAGATATCCAGCTAAAACAGCAATCCTCACTGGGTAACTAAAACGACACTGTAACAGCAACAACAACTTTTATCTCTTATTGGCCACTGGTCATCATGAGAATAAAGATTTGAACAACGAGAGAGAGAGAGAGAGAGAGAGAGAGAGAGAGAGAGAGAGAGAGAGAGAGAGAGAGAGAGAGAGAGAGAGAGAGAGAGAGAGAGAGAGAGAGAGAGAGAGAGAGAGAGAGAGAGAGAGAGAGAGAGAGAGAGAGAGAGAGAGAGAGAGAGAGAGAGAGAGAGAGAGAGACAGAGAGAGACAGAGAGAGAGAGACAGAGAGAGAGAAATAGACAGAGGAAGACACAGAGAAAGTAGGTGCTCCAAGCCCCAAGAACCTGCGCTTGGAGACTGCTCACAGTAAATATGGCAAAACGTACATAGTCCAGATTCAATCCACCCCTTTGTTTAAAGCTAGACAGTTTACACAGGAGTAATGATAAGCACAAGAATGTCATCTCACCATCATCTTCACCTCCACTCAAATCATGCAAGTGACGCACTGTCATCTCCAGGATTTCGGCTTTCTCCAACTTGGTGGAACCCTACCAGCAGTGGAATCAAAGTGTTACAGGGCAAACCACAGTTAGGATACATTGCAGTCATTGTGACTGCTTATCACTCTTCTATATTGCCCTACACCATTTCTTGTGATCCTTGACTGATCCCATATCACCCTTATAGCCATAATATCGACTGTTTATACTGCCCACTTCGGCATTGATAAAATAGGATGTTGACCGAGACGAGGTCTACATGGGAAGTATAGGCCGGGTAAAAGACCGAGGTCCCCACAAGTTGTCACAAGGAAAAACATGTCACGTTTTCAGGAGTGGGACTTGTAAAAAAATATAAGGGCATATTTGCATGGACAGTCCAAGACCCCAGTCAGCTAAGCCAGAGGGATTTAAGAAAAAAGGAGAATTGATATTTTTTAAAGTAGAATTCCACTCCCTGGACCTACTTCAGAAATAATGATTCATCTTCAGGTATGGCAGGATGGGTGGTTACGGCATCGAGAATCCTGATGGATACTGGAGAGCATTTTTTTTTGAACTGTGCTAAACGTATGAAGAAACAGCTAGGCTATCTGCTTGGTACTCAGGTGTTACCTGTTTGAGATATGCTTGTGGAATGAGTTTAGAAAGCTCAGCAAGGCAGTTGTTAATGCGATCGCGTCGTTTCTTCTCGATGATCTTGTGTGAAGCTTGATCCTGAAGTGTGCAGAAAGAACAGAACATTGGTAATGCATTTCTGCTGCAATTGTCCATTTTGCTGGTCGTCCCAAGTCATTTTATAAACATTTCCCCAAATAAGGTGAATGCCTCCCTGTACATGACTGTATAATCTCTTAGGCCGCAACCACACTACGTAAAAATCACAGTACTAATTTTCATGCATATCTCAGTACAAGTCGGTGCGCAACCACACTACACTTTTCGGTCTGCATAGATGACGTTTTCACGCGACCAGCACGTGACGTTGTCGTACCAAAGCGTGTGCCATGCGCTGGAAAAGACTGGGAAATTTAAAAAAAAAAAAAAAAGCTGATGCTGATGCTATGTACGACGACCAGGTGCAAAAACAAAGTTGTACACAGGAGATGGAGCGCGAAAACGACGAAAACGACAAACGTGGCTTTCTACAGGGGTGCGCCAGTTGCTGAAAACCTACAAAGCGCATTTTGAATTTCGCACGCGTCGGCATGACGATTTCTACTGTAATGCCGTTTGTACGTGATTTTGTACCTAGTGTGGTTGCAGCCTTACAACTGATGAGTACTAGCTAAAAGAATGAAACTATGTTTCTTTTTGGAATAGTATCCAGGTCCCTGATCCTCGACGGTGATGCAGCTCCTACAGATACAAAACAAAGGTCAATCTGCCTCTACTAATGTGAGGTGGAGAGAGAAAAAGAGAGAGAGAGTGTGTGTGTGTGTGTATCTGTGAGTGTGTGTGTGTGTATCTGTGAGTGTGTGTGTGTGCATGGTGTGTGTGTATGTATGTGTGTATGTGTGTGTGTGTGTGTGTGTGTGTGTGTGTGTGTGTGTGTGTGTGTGTGTGTGTGTGTGTGTGTGTGTGTGTGCATGCATGTGTGTGTATCTAGTGTATCACCTGGCACAAGACTGGGCGACAGATCAAAAAAAGCGCATAACGTCACGAGGATTGCAAACAACAAAACTGCCAAAGACGCAGTGAAGATTGCATGGCAAAAGATACACACTATTCTATGAAGAAGTTCAACTAGTTCTGTACACTCATACCACCAACTATACTACGCTAGCGCCATTCTATTTTTACATGCATATCGCCAACAGTTTACCAACTATTCCTGCCGCACTGCAGCGGCATACTAAGAGGCTACCAAGCATTTCCCCACTTGCGCTATTGTTCGCCAGGCCATAATAAATATAATGAAGATTGACAACAGAAGCAAACCTAACGTTGCTTAGTTGAGTGACTGACTAGCTTGACCTTGCCCTGAGTCTTGATGGCCGTTCGCCTACAATACAGTCACGGTAGTGTCGGCACCGTGAGAACCCTCAAGAGCGTGCAACTGCCTGACCAACCTCTATACAGTGCTGCGACGGCAGAACTTTACATCACGTGACATAGCAGGGGCGTCAGAGGGTTGCTGGGAGTGGTACGACCGGGGGTCCGGGGGTGTCCCCCGGAGAAAAAAATAAGGATTTTTCGGCTAACAGGCCACGTTTTAGCACTCTACAGCCGCAAAGCAGGGTTCCCCTAGCACTTATTAGACAACCCCACTCCAGCTCCAAAAACATACTTCTCATGGATTTTTGGTATTTTCTGTACATCGTAGGTAGCCAAGCAAGGTAAATGGAACCCATTCAATGATTCAGGGCCATTGCCCTCGAAAAAATCGCAAAATCCGAAGTACAAGCGTGCTGCGCGTTCTAGCGCCAGCGGCTATGCAAAAACGTATGTCGTGTCCTGCAAAAGTCTGCCGCGTCGCGCACACTATGTACACGTCCGGCCTGGACAGTCGCGAAGTAATTATTTTAGTTGTTTTTAGAGAGAGAAGAAGGTCCTTTGTTTTTGTTCGGTGGGATTGAAAGATCTGCCAGTGGACCGGAGAGCTACAACAATGGAAGCAGAAGAAAGCGCTTGCGGAATCTTCTCTGTCTTCGTGGCAACAGGACTTTAGTTTGCGAGAGACTTTCGTCCTGTCGTCGCGGACGAAATTCTTGTTGCTGCTACCAGAAAACTCGGGGAACGAAACGATCGTAAATCGTTATAATATAGGTGAAGCGGGTCGTGTCGGTGAACAGCTGCAGAATATTCTGCCGCCGTGGAGCAGCAGTCCAAACACTTTTCAGCTTCGGAGAATGAAGCGCTTCCCTTTTCCGTTGACAAGCGCTGCGTTCGCGGGTGTAATGCATTTTCGAATCCGCTTGCAGTAGATCGTCAGGAGCCAGAGGTACTAGGTAGGTGTCGTTGTGGAAAGAATATAATTATTATGTTGTAGCTGACAAGTGACATACATGTAGTGTCTCTTGACGTACTGATCGCCATTGTAACATGGCAGATCTTGGAAAATTTTAGTTCTGGACCCAGTGATCGCCGCCAGCTCAGCTCTGTTTCCGTCAAGTTTGCAGTGAATGCGTCCGTGAGGAATCCATCGTCTGGTTGTCTCTAACCGTGACTCCAACCACCTATCGTAATGGATAGCCGCCCTGGAGTCTTGGGCAATAGCTAGCTGCTAGTGCTAGGCATCAAGTCTGTATGCTCCTTGCAATGAAAGTAACACTACTAACAGTTGCGATGTTTTGTACAAGTCCGAAGATCCTTGAATTTTTTTATTGCTTTTTCGGATGAATTGGGTGGACCATCCTGGACGAAAAGTGGTACGACCATGGTCGTAGTGGTCGTACCGTGTGTGACGCCCCTGCATAGTTCAAAAGTTCAGCTGGAAAACAGTGCAACGTCACCGTCACAAGATAGCTGAACCCAAAGCAGCTAGGCTTGCACACAACCCTGCATCTATCATGCACAGGTTATCATGCACAGGTTATCATGCACAGGTTATCATGCACAGGTTGCAAGTAATGCATCCCGGTGCCGAAAGACGGGCTCACCGGCACCCCTGTATGGCAACTTGCCCATGTCTAACTAAACCCCTCAAGACAAAGTGAATACTGTAGTAGTCATACTGGCCCAAGTTTTAAAAAAGAAGAAGAAAAAAACTAATGCGTACGAGTTGGTCACGTGATGTGAAGATCTGCCGTCGCAGACCCCATAGCTGAAGTTGCACACTCTTGGGGGTTGTGTACTCTTGGTAGTACATGTATGCACTAAATTACTACATCAGTCTGTGCGCACTCAGAGGAAGTGTCAGTTTCGAAGTCTAAAGAAAACGTTGAACGGTTGCTGTTTGGATGACGACTACACCATAGCTTAGTGGTAGAGCATCGCTGGCCATAAGCGAGGGTCCCTGGTTGGTAGAGCATTGCTGACCATGAGCGAGAGTCCCTGAGTGGTAGAGCATTGCTGGCCATAAGCGAGAGTCCCTGGTTCGAGTCCTGGCAGTGACAATTTTTTCCTTCAGACTTTTCCAGTTTGCAAATTTCCCTCAACCTAACGAATATATTCAAATAAGGCGAGACCAAAATAAAATCGAGATTCCCGGGCAGGACCCATGTGAAATTGTTGCGGGCGAAATTTATTTTTCATTTGTTTTCCTATGTATTTACATGTACATGTATATGTGTGCATGCCATGTTGAACTGTTTTTTGCAGAATTTTACGGTTATATTTATTCAATATTTTTACAGACAACATGTACGCGGTTTACCCGTTCAATTATACTTTTCTGTATTTCGGCCAACGATGGCTCTGATCTGTACATCAGGGAGTCGTCGTACAAGCCCGGGTTTGTGTGACTCCACGTCACAGATCTACTCACATGATCAGTACTGACTACTGTACATGTACTATATGAACTGTTCAAAAAAATATAAAAAATTGGCTTTGGCTCGATTTTGGTGCGGGAGGGCCCGGGAATCCCTATTTTTTTGTCTCGCCTAATTACATCATATTTTTTACATCATGTACTGTGGGATGACGACTACACCTTAGCTCAGTGGTTAGAGCATAGCTGGCTATAACCCGGTTCGAGTCCTGGTGGTGACATTTCTTTCTTCAGACCTTTCCCGTTTGCGTCTTTCCCTCAAACCGGCATGTGAATAAATCATGTACACTTTCTTTTATAAAAGCGCACAGTCATGCCTACCTATGAGAACAACAACACTTCCACTAAAAGTACCATCAATTTTTTCACAACTAACTTTTCATCATCAATGGCAAGTCGACACATGTGCTGCCGATCATCATTGGTTTGCAACGGAAGGACTATCTCAATACAATCGTTTTACTGTTTCACACTGCAGTCTGTCATTCCCCACCCAGTACTCGTAGTCTTGTACATTTATGCAGCGCGGTCGCTGTCTAGGTCTAGCATGCACTACACTGCACAATGACGAAAGCGAAAAAGGCTTGCTTTCTGTTGGGCAAGAAACGGAAGATCTCGAACTAGATCGGGTAGTCATCGTGTCAGTCGACACAAATGTCGCAGTCGTTTGATCAAGAAGGAGCTTGTCTCGTGAGCTGAAGCTGAAACGTGACGAACGGTCACCTCCACTACACGTGAGCGAGTTTGCCGTACTGTATGGTAACGCTAGAGCTAACCCAGTAGTAACAGGCACTAGCAGCAGCATTACATGTGCAAGACTAGCGCTACCAGTGGACATGGTGGATGGCTCGTGCTTGCGCTTGTAGCGCCTGGTACTGAAGCACATGCACAGACAGTCAGAGTCCGCCTGCTCCAGGAGAATCACGGGACCAGCATTGCCGTCTCGGAAGTTTCCAAAGACAATCACAGAACTAACCGTTCTCTCCCTCTTACGGCTCCCTGGAGTATGGGTACCCGCTCCTACGGGCATGTTCGATCCATTGTTACCGCTATAAACAAAGTGTACACACGCCACAAATCAGAGCACAATGGGCAAAAATAGTCCATTTCCAGCAGGCAGGCTGAGACAGCAAGCACGACAGAAACGCGATTTCTTACCTGGGAGAGAGGACGTGATCGGAGCCTTGTCCTTGGCCGCCATCAAATGCTTCGCCTATTCCAGCCATGTTTTCTAACGTCAGTCTCGAAAGGATAGGAGTCTGCCAGAGAAAAAAAATTGTGCCATCAACAAATCAGAAGCACTGGCACGCGCCGAGATCTCTCCTCACTGTCAGCCCTAGCTAGCATGCATACACCTGATCACGGGCAGCGTGCACAAACTACACAAAGACTGACCTGTAGACCTACTGACTACTGTAGATCTACGGGCTACAGAGTGGTTGTTGGTGGCCTTGTTGTGTCTGATCTGGTGACTGAGGTCGGCTTGCACACGACACAGCCTTTTTCTACATGTATTTTTTTATCTCGTCTCGAGTCGGCCTATTACATGTAGATCTACGCCTGGCCCTTGGCTCGCGCGATATCGCTTGCCCGTGCACACGACTGTCGACGTGTCGTGCGTAGATCTACGCGTGCTAGCTGTAGACCATGGCATGGGTACTGTCTGTATACATGTACAGTAGTCAGTACAGTCAGTGTAGAGAGTGTACTGTCTGTACGTCACTAGCTCATATGAGTCATACCTACACTACAGTCTACAGACAGTACAAGTAGTAATACTAATACTAATACTATTAGTATTACGTGTACTAACATAAGCGCTGCTGAATGAAATCCGATCTCGGGAGAATTTTGCGCCCTGCTGCCCCTGCACCATTTCAGAGGCCAGGATTCACACTTCACAGGCGTTACTTGGCTCACTTGATCGGATTTCAAGCTAGGAACATACTAGTACATGTAGTAGTAGTGTATCTAAGTGGGAAGCCCTACACCATTTTTACTCGTCGATACCAGGGAGTCGATTACGACTCCCTGGTCGATACTTACGTCTTCGTAGGGTTCCCTGACTAAGACTCACTGCATGATCACCGCATGATAAGTACGTAGTATAATCATTGAGCATGTTGACATGACTGACCTGTACACTGCACTTGTCTTTGACGTCAGTACTACAGACAGTAGACGGACGCCATCGATCGATCAAGCGCCGGACAAGACACCATGGGAGTCCTAACTCCGACTTTCGGTACTACTACTCGTACTCCTATACTAGCAGTAGTGGTATGATATAACCTAACACTGGTTAAAAACCAGTATTAGATCAACCTTGTTATAGTTCACGCAATTGTTAGATTGACAGCATGAAACAAGGTGGAGGACACTGTGTTCGGAAACAGTGACCTTACTACAACCTTCCGCGGTTGGCAGAGCCCCGGTCCCTGCGGACCATTTGAACCATTATGGGTATCGCACCCGGTTCTGACCCTCATTATGCTAGGGGGTTAGGAGACTACTCCTGCTGTCGTCTTGTTTTCTTCGCTCTTTTCTTTAACTCGTATAAAGACTTCTTTTTAAGAAAAAGAACGTCAGTGCCGTTGGTTTAGTGTGGTGCAATGTTATCGAATGAGCTGATTGTAAAGTAACTGGTGGTGTTAGTGGACATTATACTATTTATAGCGTAACGTGTAGTTCCTTGGTCCTCGTTTCTTCTTATAATATAATCCTTGGCTCTCCACACGAGTCTAATACTTCTAACAATATTCTTACATCTCAACTACACTAAAGGAACGTGAAATAGGTCCAGCGCTTTGCCCTGGACCTCCCATACAAAGGCCAGG
>NC_088643.1:39434941-39473040 GCF_964019385.1 Sycon ciliatum
CTCCGCCAATATTGTGGTCACGTCCGGTCCTGCTTCGGGTCCATGTCCATTGGTCGAATTCATTCCGAAGCCAAGGTGTTGATCGAGTCATGCTGCGTCACGGTAATTGGTCGGCGTATCTCGGACTGGTTAGTACCTGGGCTGTCTGTTAAGATGAGAGTCTCCTTCAAGGGCTTAGTCGCCGGGCCTCGTCTAGACCGTAGGGCTCTATAGCACTGTCTGATAATAGTACATGTAGAGCGGTACATGTTGTTTAACGTGTGCGTTCAGGTGCTGAAGGATTCTTCCTACATGTCGGCTATGAACACAGTGCCGACATTCAAAATGATAGCCTCGGATCATATGGCTAACTTCAAGAAAAAAAGTTAGTTGGGTAGGAAGAACGTCCTTCTTCACCGTGAACACACGCGCTGTGCCCAGTGAAGACTGGCGTAAACTGAGGAGGTAGCAAAGTAAGTTGCAATTTGACGATGTTCTTAACCGGCTTCTCGGGCTACATCCACTAGACTAGTGATATTTGACCCTTAGATTAGAAGTTAAATACCCGCCTCTGAGTTAGGTCCGAAAGGCAGTCTGTCAAATTGACCCGGTGTGCCATTGTTATAATCTAATATTATCCATTTTGTATCCCAAGTTGTTGATTACTACCGTCGGTGACGTCCAAAGTCCACTTCGCTGATTCTGCTGATTGCTATATGCTTGCCAGTTAGTGTCTCTGCACCGCCTAAGTAACAACACACATTAGTTCACAACCGTTGAAACTATCATGGAAGAACTCAACTTGAGCCAGCAAAGCCTCAAGAGGAAAGAAGAGAAAGAAACCTTAGGCTGGCAACACTACGAAGCAAAACTGGACAAGTTGCTGGGCCGCCAATGGCCCGCCATGGTCGCGATGATGGGGGTGCCGGGTGCACCGGTGATGACTGATAGTCCAGTGATGGATGATGATTTATCTTCCTCCGACTCATTCTCTGCGTGGCACGCAGCCCTGTGGAAGATAATGCGCAAGTGTGGGCTTAGCCCGACTATCATCACACTGATCGAGTCCCTGTACCAGCAGTCCGAGAATGCTGTAAGAGTAGGAACAACGGTTAGCAGTTGGTTCCATGCCACCGTTGGCGTTAGGCAAGGTTGCATTCTATCACCCTCTCTATTCAACATTTTCTTGGAAGAACTGGTATCTAGATCATTAGAGGGATTCGCGGGTTCCATTAGCATTGGTGGACACATTATAACAGAGCTGCGATTTGCAGATGACATTGATCTAGTAGCTGGCAGCGAGGAAGAACTGCAAGACCTTACCGGCCGGCTGGCCAGCACACCAAAATCATACGGCATGGAAATCAGCACTGAGAAGAGTAAGCTGATGGTAACGGGAGCAAGCAAAGGTCTGTCCGCAAGCATAGCCATCTACGGGAAGCAGCTCGAGCAGGTTGACGAGTTTAAATATCTGGGTAGCACGATTACTGATGATCAGCGTTCAATCAAAGAAGTGAGGAGTCGGATCGCAGCAGCCTCGGCTGCTGTTGCACGACTAGTAACAATCTGGAGGGATAGAAACATCAGCATCGGCTCGAAATTACGCGTCTACTCAATGCTATTGATTTATCCATATTCCTTTATGCTTGCCAGTCTTGGACCTTAACTGCTGAAATTGTGAAAAAGATCGAGGCTTTCGAAATGAGAAGCTATCGACACCTTCTCAGGATTCCGTTCACTGATCACCGGACGAATGTATCTGTTAGAGAGGAAATAAATACTGTGAAAGTCATTATTCTAACGAGGCGCATATATATAACGATTTCCTAAAATTGACTGGTTTACGTGAACAAAAGGTAACGATTCTCACTCATTCTCAACGCTCAATAGCAACAGTATTGTATCGATTTCTGTATAACGATTTCTATTTTAACGACAGATCTCTCCTCGTTAACTCGTTAGAGTTAGCACTTCGTTATACATGTACACACAACAACAAGGTTGTCAATTTCATAGTACTAAAAGCTTTTCACCCATTTTCATCAGTAGTTACATGGGAATGAGCAAGAACGAAAACGAAGCCAGAATTTATACTGGGGGTAGAGAATCAGCAAGAATATTCTTACGCGCCTCAAGTTCACACTACACTACCATAAGAATGTATGGAGCGGTGGAAAAATGCGGGAAACAACACATGATGGGAATGCAGTACCATAACAAACACGTGATAAAGTTGTCAGTCCGGTTGCAGCTTGAACAGCCGCAGCACCTTGATGTATATAATATATACTGCACGATCAGGTCCTCACTAGAGATACATCATCGTTCTTTACAACTCCGAGTGAAGCACGTACAGTTCGTCGTGGACGATTGTAATGCAAGGCCCACAGTCAAGTGCTATCAGAAAAGAAGAGTATGTGGGCACTGGCCAAGCATTTGTCTCCACGCAACCTCAGGAGAAGAAGACAGCGCAAGCAGAGGATGTAGAGCGGCAAAATAACTTCTGACCACTTGTTTTCAGGATTTCCGCAAATGGGAGGGATCTCGATCTGAGATCGTCTTTCGACTGGCCTCACTTGAGCTGTTTCAGATGAAGACATTTTTCACAGAGTGGAAGCAGTGACAGCTTGTCTGCAGGCAGGAATACCACTTCCCATGATATGCTTCCAGCATCCAAATGATCACCAGCAATAATGGGTTCGCCTCTCACTACATAGATAAGCAAGGGAAAAGATTTGATACACCCACTCTTCAGCCAGAGCCCTGCACCAAAGTTACAATGGAGAGCAGCCAATTGAGACACGATCATGTCTTATAGTGCTAAGAAGTGGTGGAGCTCGTGAGAGATATTGTAGCAGCTTCAGAGGCAGATCGACTAAATGCGTCCTTTCCTGGAAGTTTGACAATGTGCAGCCTTTCTTCCATTTTTGTTCCAAACCAAGAGCATTATAGCTAGCCTTGTTGAAGCATTCTAATCAGCATTACAAGGTAGTTTTTGGAGCATTATGATTAGCATTATACGAACATTTTCGGAGCATTATCCGCTGGACGCTTATCTGTATAGGGCTAAATTGGCGCAATTGCGCTCATTCTGCATAGAAACGTGGCATACCCTAAGTGACAAACGTGATAACAAGGTCAGGTGATAACGACACGCGCTCATGGCTGGGACAGGAACATGTAGCATGTGTGAAAAGGGGGGCGCAAAAAATAGCAGTCAGTCTAACACCAGAAATTAGGAGAACTTCAAATAATTCAAAGGATCAGTGTTATTCCTAGTAATGATTATGCATGTTGGACTGTTTGTGCTACCAAGAGTACATACCGGTAATCATTATCGGTATACTCTTGGTGCTACTCAGTCCACAACCATGAATGGCTTGGCAGCAGCCGCACAACAGCAGCCGGAGAAGCCGCCGAAGACCTGTGCTACATCCACAACCTTGAGCAGCATGTGTCAGAGCCCACTCGAGGCGGGAACACCCTTGACTTAGTCATGTCGGATGTCCCTTAGTCATGTCGGATGTCCCCGGTGCGGTTAAAACCACCATGTACCCACCCCTTGGTCGATCAGACCATGCAGTAATCACCACCGACTTCCAGCTAACTCCATCCCATGATCTGCCAGCCACCCGGACCATTTGGCGTTACCAACATGCTGATTGGCCTCGGCTCACAGACTTCTACCGAGCAACCGCGTGGAACGAACTGATCACTGATGATCTTGACTCCTCCTGCAGTAATGTAACTAGGCGTATTTTTGAGGGCATGGGACGGTCAATCCCAAAGGAAAGTCCTGAAGACGCGACCAGGAGACCCTAGCTGGTGGACTCCCGAAAGCTCAGCTGCTGTTACCACCAAACGTCAGGCATGGCGCCGACTCCGCAAGCACTCGACCAATCCTGTTCTTCAGGCAGAGTTAGACGGGCATGCTTGGCTTCTGTGCAGCGACTACTAGTATCCAGCGCTAAGCAAGCACATCTCCTGCGCACCAGAGCGAAGCTTGCAACAGGCAGCCTCCAGGATAAGGAGTGGTGGAGCCTGATCAAGCGCTCCGGAGGGCTCGGTAGAGACAGCTCTATCCCAGTTCTCGTCGACAGCCAAGGCAATGAGCACACCAGAAATACCGAGAAAGCCGAACTCATATGCCAGTACTTCGCTGATAAATGCAGCCTTGAGAATAACTTTGACACCTCCTGCACAATGCCCCCTGTTCGCCCACGCTCCCAGAACTCGCTCACTACAATCCACTTGAAATGAAGCAGTCTATGACCACCTGAGGCAGTCTGACTGGGACTGGGCAACCGACCGCCTCTAGCCTCCTCCAGGATTATGCTCCTGCTTCTCCCACCCCAAGCCTAATTGTCGCCAATCCTGAGTAGCCAATCTCCACTGCTACCCTATTGCACCCTTCATTCGACACTCTCCTTTCACTCCTATTATCTGTTTGATTATTCGCTATTTTCTGCTGTGTTCCAAAATTAGATCCTCTCCTTCGTTCTAAATCTTCCATTTTCTCCCATGCTTTTTTCCCCTCATGCTTATGCTTCCCTCCCGAATTTGGTGCGCCTGCCATGTGAAGATGCCGAGACCTCTGGTCGGTTGAGCTTGGCAAGCCCCACAAGCACCATAATCCATATCTCACCCCATGCTAGCCCATATCATTATGGCCATGCATGGCATGTGATGTGCCTGCCGGTACGAGGTGATTTGGCTTTTTTTAACATTTGCCATTTTTTAACAAATGTGTAAAATTTGCTTTTCTTCTGGCTGTTTCTCTGCTCCGGATGGCTGTATCGAAACATGGGTGGTGGCAAATAAGAGCCAGTTTATCGTAGATCAACATTGACCAGAACATTTGGTGCATATAATTTTAATTCTCCCTGCTACGTCGGTATAACTAGTGGTGGGTACTTTGCCATTTTGTGTAAAATGTGTAAAATGAGCCCCTGAATGGACGAGGAGGACAGTGAATTGCTTCCGCAGGGCCTTTGGACGACTTCAGGCCGTCTTGCCATCACTAAAGACAGTAATGAAGAACAGTAGGTCGCGGAATACACTCTGTGAGAACGAAAACATGGCTGCTATGCTATGCTACCTATCCAATTCCACCGTATAACACAGCCACTAGTTACAAATACAAAAACACGGCTTTCGCAGCATACAATGCAGTTCACTCCTCTGTTGACAGATTAATTTTCATCCACTAGCAATCCTTGAAGTGATATCTATCAACTTCAGAACATTGATGACCGAATATCCCAGTTTGTGATGCCATTTTACAAATTTGTTAAAAAATGACACACCAATTATTTGAATCCTGAGAATACTAGGAAAGTAGGAGATGATTCAAGACACTTTCCAAAGTGGGATCATTCCCATTTTTGGACACAACAGGCATGAAGGATAGCACTTCCACTTGCAACAATTCATTAGGACGTAGCTTGTCTAGAAGTGACTGAAAAAACGTCATTTTACAACCATGTTAAAAAAAGCCAAATCACCTCGTACCGGTACTCGTACTGGCGGTAGATCTACGCGGTGAGTTGTGTATTTTGTAAAAACAAAACAAAAGTGTATTTTTTCCCTCACAAATTTAAATTTTAGTATGTTTACGTTACGTCGTTAGGCGCTAGGTTTTTGGTTGGCAAGGCTACATACATGTAACACAACTGTCAGTCACAGGATGTTGAACACGCGTCGCGGTGTGCACGTGCACGCGACCGTAGATCTACGCGCGCGCGCGTGCACTAACACGACTAGACTCACGATCACGAGTCAGTGTACGTGTACTCCTTGAAGAGTGAAGACCAGAACTACTGTGAAGACTGATTTTGATTTCGAAAAGACTGATTGATTTATCTCAGTGCGTTTGATTCTGCTTGGAATGTTCGACCTCAGTTTTCATGGTTTTGCCTTGGGAAAGGCGATCGCGTTTGTTGATTTGAAGAATTACTGAAGTAACCATGGAACAACTACTTCCAAGTAGAGTGATACTTCTAGTAGCACGCGGGGCTCTGCGCGAACAAGTGCTGTCCCAAGTTCTGCACTTTCACTAACAAGCAGCTGTCCTAGATCACGTCTAAGAGTATCCATTGCCATCACTAGTTCGACTTACTTCGGTTCTTTTGGCAAAGGAGTAGCAGAACTCCTCCGTCATTCTATAGATCGATCATACAACAAGTTAAATTCGTGAAAGAAAGTGTGTAGAATTTCTCCTGGGGACAGTCAGTGCCCTGATTCAGACCATCGAGACCATTATAATATGGATAAATATCGGAAAGGCGATTTAGTGTGGGCGAAGATGAAGGGATACCCGCACTGGCCTGCCAGGGTGAGTACAATCATGCATGGACTCCACCACATGTACAGTCTGTTTCGGAAATCAAATGCGCTCTATAAAGCCACACCAACAATACAGTGCTGGTTTCTAGGTGGATTATTATTATTACACCTTCCAGTGGCTAAAGATGAATCAGTGCCACTATAGATGAGGAGGGGGCGTTTGCCAGCCATGGCGTAGAAAGAACGTATAAGAAATGTGGTGGTGCACCAATACCATGGTGAATAACAGAGGATGGTATCGTGAATTTAGTGAGGGAGGGCGGAATTAAAATTTGGTGGTGGTGGTGGGGGGGGGGGGGGGGGGGGGAGGAGTACTGGGAAGAGTATAATAATAACTGCCAAAGAGTGTGCAACTCCAGTATGGGTGCTGTCCCGACGTTAACCAAGTGAACGTAATTTGTAGAGTGCGCATTGTACATGACTGATTGTATTACCAGACATATCCTGGACCTGTGGCCAGTGTGGGGGCCAAATCCCCAATTTTCACGGCTGCCTTGGTGATACGCCGAAAATAAACCGTTGCCGAAATGCCATTTGCTACTGAGACATTCAACAACCTAACACCTAGCTCTACCACATCTCCAGTATGGATCATCATTTGTATTTCGTCGCAGCACTACTGCACACACCATAGTAAGTGGTGCGAGTGCCAATATACGGTTCTCCAGCCGAGGATTTTAGTCCACAACATCCATTTCATCCTTTCCTCCATAGCGGTAGTGACAACCACGCATAACACAACATGTTGTCTTGAACTAAGGAAATCGAAGAGACAATGTCAAAGCAATGACTGTCCATTGTTCCTAGAAATCCTTTACACCCACCCGACGACCGCATGTATGCTGCGCCTTCCATTTATGAGATTGATTCCCCTGGCTGTCTTGGGAAAACACGCTGTGTGTGTGTGTGTGTGTGTGTATGTGTGTGTAACTGTCTTGGCCCTTTTATGCCGATGTACTCCGTGTGGTGTAGACCAGGTGTGCATTGGTGGTCGATTCACATGGCTTCGCCAGTTGTGTGGATTAGACAGTTATCTGGCGCAAGTCTTGATCTGTCTCATTCAGATCTTGTTCGCTATCGTTGCTATAAGAGAAAATCTGTGGGTGCACATCCAGTGCATTTGCAGATTTCCGTGCTTCTCTTGCGACGGGCGTATACATGGTGCATGGTATGTGTGTGTGTGTGTGTGTGTGTGTGTGTGTGTGTGTGTGTGCATGTACATGTGCGTGCACACGCGCGCGCGCACGCGTGTTTGTGTGTGTGTGTGTGTGATCGTTGTTGGCAGGTTGATGATGCAAGTAACGACAGGCGTATGCAGATCTTCTTCTTCGGTACTCATGAAACGTAAGTTTTGCAGAGCATGCCTTTTGCATGATCCGAGATGTTCCTCGAGCATGTAAAGCTTGGATGTGATGAACCGCTTGTGACATGCAAGTTGATGCAACTACCGTAGCGGACATTGAAATCCATTGAGAACTCAAGTGGCCACGGGGCACTGGCCTTGCAGCCGTGAACACTGCTGGTCCATTTTTTTGCAGTGTGTTCGTGCACTACAGTACGTGTACGCGCTAAGCAAGTAAGGGCGCCGGCCCCGGTCTTTCCACCGGATTTCAATGTCCCCAACACTAGTTCTCTGCGTACACCGGACAAGACAAGATACGGGATGTCATCATGTCGTCATCAACACGCTTGGCCGACGCAAAGATGTTCGTACAGCTTCCGCACAGTGCGAAGAGCAAGGAATAGGAGTTGAAGATATGTTTAGCGAGCTGAAGATCATGCTGATTCCGCATATTCACCAGGGTGAAAGCTGAGTGTGAAGACCTGGTGCTGAGAAAACCCTCAGGTCTTGAGTACTATTGTACTATACTTGTATCCTTGAGTAGAGGGAAATCCCCAGCTTTGGTGACCACTGGCACTGGCCCCGAGACTCTGTGCGCGGGTTTTTGCAGCTTGAGTCAGCCGTGTTACGGGCCGGGAATTCCAACTGTGCATGAAGTGCACGGAGCACAATCATGTACAGTTGCGCTCGGTGAAATTCGACCCAAAGTGCAAATTTGGCGCCCTCGACTTGCACGACCCTGGACCCCATAGAAGTGGTACGAATGCGGCAGGACAAACACATGTACAAGTACAGTGATGTAATCGGAAACTGGTCCAGGGCGTCAGTTTTGTACTTTGGGTCGGATTTCAGTGAGCGCAGCTGTGCTTTAAAAGTGTAGTGTACTTTATACATGCATCACAGTCGTTGACTTGTTCCGTATCCCAAGATGATAGTTCTGTGTAAATGCTGCTGGAATAAACCAAGGTAGCACTACACGTAGCCAGCATGGCTCTAGCCTATGAAAGCCTACAATGTTCTTCAGGTGCATTTGCTGGGCCAGGAGGAAGCATTGAAACTCTAGAACCGATGTTGTGTGTGTGTGTGTGTGTGTGTGTGTGTGTGTTTGTGTGTGTGTGTGTGTGTGTGTGTGTGTGTGTGTGTGTGTGTGTGTGTGTGTGTGTGTGTGTGTGTGTGTGTGTGTGTGTGTGTGTGTGTGTGTGTGTGTGTGTGTGTGTGTGCGCACACACACACACACACACACACACACACAAATGCACACACACACACACACACACAACATCGGTTCTAGAGTTTCAATGCTTCCTCCTGCGTAGTGGTGCTCCGGAGGATATGGAGGTTGCGCGTGAGAGATTCTCCAAGGGCATGGATGCTGAGCTGGAGAAAGTTTGGACCCCGAATCCGTCCATCGAGGAGTGGTGGAGTACCCTCAGGACGACCACCATCAACGTTGCCAGCGACTGCCTGGGTCGGGAGAGGCGCCGACAGCCAGAATGGTTTACAGACAAGCGCACTGAGATCGAGTCGGTACTCCGTGATCGGGACAGTTGTTACTCAACCTGGATGTCAACGCGGAAGGCCAGTGATCTGGATTTGTACAAGAAATCTCGTAGTGCGGCGCGGTGCACCATGCGGAGGCTGAAGCGAGACTGGCTGCTGAGACAGGCAAAGGATTGTGAATGGTTTGGCTTGACGGCGAAGAGCGGTTGGGAGTGTATCGGTAACATTAAGACCACCTTGGGTGGTATGCGTCCCCGTGCAGCAACTGCTATCAGAAACAAGCAAGGAGAGATCTGTGACACGGCAGAGGCCACCGGTGGAAGGTGGCGTGAACATTTCGATGGCCTCCTGAACATTGCCAGTGCGTACGACTTGGAGGTAGTGGATTCGATCGAGCAGCGGCCGGTTATGACGGAGCTTGGTGTCGTGCCTGAGTGTGATGAGATTTGGCGTGCATTGCGAGGGATGAAGTGTGGCAAGGCATGCGGCGGATCCGAGATATCTGTGGAGATGCTGAAGTACGGTGGCCCTACCCTGATTGCGAGGTTGCATGAACTGATACGGGTGGTGTGGGAGACTGGCAGCGTTCCACAGGATTGGTCTGATGCTATCCTCGTCCCCATCCCCAAGAAGGGTGACCTGGGGTCTTGCGACAACTGGCGTGGGATATCGTTACTGGATGTGGCTGGAAAGCTAGTTGCTCGCATGATTGCCAATCGTCTGCAGGTTCTCGGAGAAAGGTGCTTGCCTGACTCGCAGTGTGGTTTCCGCAGGGGCCGTGGTTGTTCGGATATGGTATTTGCTGTGCGGCAGATCCTGGAAAAGTTGCACGAACATGCCACGAAAGGTTTCGCTGTATTTATCGATCTGAAGAAAGCGTACGACTCGGTTCCGCGGAGTGCTATGTGGAGAGTGTTGGCTAGACTTGGCGTCCCAGGGAATCTGATCACCATCATCAGTTCCTTCCATAGCGACATGACTGCCAGTATTCGTGTGGGTGGAGACCTGCTTGCACCGATTCGGGTTGAGAATGGCTTGCGGCAGGGTTGTACTATGGCCCCGGTTTTGTTTAACCTATACATGTGTGCAGTCTTCGAGAGATGGCGTGGCGTGATTGCTGATGATGGTGAGCTGGGGATCCCACTCGTCCAGTTTCGGAGGGAGCGGCTTTTCAACACCAGATTGGCAGAGTATCGCAGAGTTCGGCTGACGGAGTGTCAGTTTGCGGATGATTCAGCCTTGCTCGCAGTTACGCATGCTGGTGCTGAGAGGGCTCTATCCTCGTTCAGGGATGTAGCTGGTGCGTTTGGCCTTAGTGTCAATATGTCCAAGACCAAATTCATGGCGGCTGGGGCTGGTATTGTGGATGCCGACCGGACCCCTTTGGATGGTGTTGTTGACCACGTTAAGGCCTTTCGCTATCTCGGTTGTCATGTTACGCCAGACGCCCGGAGCTCATTTGATGTGTCTCGGCGAGTTGCTGCTGCATCGGGTGCGTTCTGTACACTGCGGGAGTCGGTTTTCGCCAGTGATGACTTCAGCATCGCCATCAAGCGCATCGTGTATGGAGTGACTGTCCTGGCGGTCCTTCTTTATGGATCTGAGAGTTGGACCGTCAGGGAGCGTGATGTCCGTCGCCTGGAGTCCTTTCACCTGCAGTGCGTGCGTTCCATCCTGAAGATAAATCGTGGCCGGCAGATCGAGGAGCACATCTCCTCTCTCCAGGTTCGCAGGATGTGGGGCGATATGGAAGAGATCGCGGATAAAGTCAGAGTCCGCCGACTTCGATGGCTTGGCCACGTGTCCCGCATGCCAGATCGGATCCCTCGTCAGCTGCTGTACGGCGCATTACCCTCCAAACGTCCACCGCATGGACCCCGTAAGCGCTGGAAGGACTCCGCGAAGTGCGACTTGATGGCTGTTGGCGTTCCTCTGGAGCAGCTTGGTGACATCGTCCAAGATCGACAGGGATGGCGAGTCACCTGCCGTGATGCTGTCGACGCAATTGTCCAGGCCCGCATGGAGCCTGTGGCGAAGCCCCTCATCTGTGGCACTTGTGCGCGCAGTTTTCGTCGGCCGCAGGACATTGCGAGGCACAAGTGTAACGCTGTTCGCGCGGCCCGCGCGCGCTGAGTATGGCGTTCCCCGCCCGGTGGACAACACGTCTCCTGGTCTGCCCCGTATGAGGCCACATAGCCAGTCATGGCAGTGGAAGAAGGAAGGAAGGAAGGTGTGTGTGTGTGTGTGTGTGTGTGTGTGTGTGTGTGTGTGTGTGTGTGTGTGTGTGTGTGTGTGTGTGTGTGTGTGTGTGTGTGTGTGTGTGTGTGTGTGTGTGTGTGTGTGTGTGTGTGTGTGTGTGTGTGTGTGTGTGTGTGTGTGTGTGTGTGTGTGTGTGTGTGTGTGTGTGTGTGTGTGTGTGTGTGTGTGTGTGTGTGTGTGTGTGTGTGTGTGTGTGTGTGTGTGTGTGTGTGTGTGTGTGTGTGTGTGTGTGTGTGTGTGTGTGTGTGTGTGTGTGTGTGTGTGTGTGTGTGTGTGTGTGTGTGTGTGTGTGTGTGTGTGTGTGTGTGTGTGTGTGTGTGTGTGTGTGTGTGTGTGTGTGTGTGTGTGTGTGTGTGTGTGTGTGTGTGTGTGTGTGTGTGTGTGTGTGTGTGTGTGTGTGTGTGTGTGTGTGTGTGTGTGTGTGTGTGTGTGTGTGTGTGTGTGTGTGTGTGTGTGTGTGTGTGTGTGTGTGTGTGTGTGTGTGTGTGTGTGTGTGTGTGTGTGTGTGTGTGTGTGTGTGTGTGTGTGTGTGTGTGTGTGTGTGTGTGTGTGTGTGTGTGTGTGTGTGTGTGTGTGTGTGTGTGTGTGTGTGTGTGTGTGTGTGTGTGTGTGTGTGTGTGTGTGTGTGTGTGTGTGTGTGTGTGTGTGTGTGTGTGTGTGTGTGTGTGTGTGTGTGTGTGTGTGTGTGTGTGTGTGTGTGTGTGTGTGTGTGTGTGTGTGTGTGTGTGTGTGTGTGTGTGTGTGTGTGTGTGTGTGTGCGTGCGTGTGTGTGTGGTGCAGTGGTATGTGCAGCGATTTCCAATCGATAGGTTGCGGGTTCGATTCCCGACGATTATGGTCACACACGTCTTTCTTCTCTTTCTCAGACTCTTCCTGACTTTTCTTTCATTCTCCTGGGTGGTTACCAACAGCCAGTGCATGCCGGAGTATGTGGTGTGATGTGTGTGCGGGAAAATAAATAAATAAAAATGAAAAGACCAAAAATAGGGATTCACTGGCCAGAAAAATCACTTCAAATAGCTGTATGGTGTAGACCAGGCTGAATAGTGATGGGCAATTCTTCAGCCTTGCAAGCTGTTGAATGGTGCAATCCCAGCACAAGTTGCTATGGCTTCTGCCGTAGCATTGCTATCATCGCCTCCGGTGATGGGCGTCAAAGGTCAAGGTCAAGGTGTGTGTGCATTTGTGTGTGTGTGTGTGTGTGTGTGTGTGTGTGTGTGTGTGTGTGTGTGTATTTTAGGGGTGAAACGAGTATCTATTTTGACCAACCGATCACTCATTCATAATATTCGATCGAGTATCCGATTATTTCGAGTATTTTATCAAAATTCAAAAGCGCTAGATTTGTGAGTTCTCGACCAATTCGGAAGAAATTATCTGTGAACATAGAACAAAAGTCGCCAACGTCTTGTACAGCGTGTAGAGTAACGATTTTCACCAGTACTTTCATTATCTCATAACAAACTAACGTTTTCTTTTGCATGGTGTTCGCATCGTCCAAGTCAAAAAATACTGACTCAAATGCATGCATAACGCATGCATACCAGTCGACGAGCGGTACAACAGAAGTTTTTGAAAAATAGAATGCCAATACTAAAAAAAAAAAAAAAAAAAAAAAAAAAAACGATCGAGTGCAAAATTTCGAATACTCGCTAGTTTGAAATTTTCGAACGAATACTCGAATATTCGAACTAATCGTTTCACCCCTAGACTGTATTTGTATGTATGAACGTGTGTGTATGTGTGCATGCGTGTGCGTGTGTGTGTGCGTGCGTGGACATTTGTATGTATGAATGTGTGTGTATGTGTGCATGCGTGTGCGTGCGTGTGTGCATGCGTGCGTGGGTATTTGTGTGTATGAATGTGTGTGTATGTGTGCATGCGTGTGCGTGCGTGTGTGCGTGCGTGGGTATTCGTATGTATGAATGTGTGTGTATGTGCGCATGCGTGTGCGTGCGTGTGTGTGTGCGTGCGTGGGTATTTGTATGTATGAATGTGTGTGTATGTGTGTGCGTGTGTGTGCGTGTGCGCGTGCGTGGGTATTTGTATGTATGAATGTGTGTGTATGTGTGTGCGTGTGTGTGCGTGTGGTTACCAACAGCCAGTGCATGCCGGAGTATGTGGTGTGATGTGTGTGCGGGAAAATAAATAAATAAAAATGAAAAGACCAAAAATAGGGATTCACTGGCCAGAAAAATCACTTCAAATAGCTGTATGGTGTAGACCAGGCTGAATAGTGATGGGCAATTCTTCAGCCTTGCAAGCTGTTGAATGGTGCAATCCCAGCACAAGTTGCTATGGCTTCTGCCGTAGCATTGCTATCATCGCCTCCGGCGATGGGCGTCAAAGGTCAAGGTCAAGGTGTGTGTGCATTTGTGTGTGTGTGTGTGTGTGTGTGTGTGTGTGTGTGTGTGTGTGTGTGTGTGTGTGTGTGTGTGTGTGTGTGTGTGTATTTTAGGGGTGAAACGAGTATCTATTTTGACCAACCGATCACTCATTCATAATATTCGATCGAGTATCCGATTATTTCGAGTATTTTATCAAAATTCAAAAGCGCTAGATTTGTGAGTTCTCGACCAATTCGGAAGAAATTATCTGTGAACATAGAACAAAAGTCGCCAACGTCTTGTACAGCGTGTAGAGTAACGATTTTCACCAGTACTTTCATTATCTCATAACAAACTAACGTTTTCTTTTGCATGGTGTTCGCATCGTCCAAGTCAAAAAATACTGACTCAAATGCATGCATAACGCATGCATACCAGTCGACGAGCGGTACAACAGAAGTTTTTGAAAAATAGAATGCCAATACTAAAAAAAAAAAAAAAAAAAAAAAAAAAAAAAAACGATCGAGTGCAAAATTTCGAATACTCGCTAGTTTGAAATTTTCGAACGAATACTCGAATATTCGAACTAATCGTTTCACCCCTAGACTGTATTTGTATGTATGAACGTGTGTGTATGTGTGCATGCGTGTGCGTGTGTGTGTGCGTGCGTGGACATTTGTATGTATGAATGTGTGTGTATGTGTGCATGCGTGTGCGTGCGTGTGTGCATGCGTGCGTGGGTATTTGTGTGTATGAATGTGTGTGTATGTGTGCATGCGTGTGCGTGCGTGTGTGCGTGCGTGGGTATTCGTATGTATGAATGTGTGTGTATGTGCGCATGCGTGTGCGTGGGTGTGTGTGTGCGTGCGTGGGTATTTGTATGTATGAATGTGTGTGTATGTGTGTGCGTGTGTGTGCGTGTGCGCGTGCGTGGGTATTTGTATGTATGAATGTGTGTGTATGTGTGTGCGTGTGTGTGCGTGTGCGCGTGCGTGGGTATTTGTATGTATAAATGTGTGTGTATGTGTGCATGCGTGTGCTATTGCTTCTTTGATGTGTGTCTTATTCTACTGGACTATAGAGGATGGCTTGGTTCAAAGTGTCTTCTTCGGTATGAGGAGCACAAGGCCAAATATGCGCGCCCTCTCAAAACAAGTCGCTTCATGGAAGGACTTATTGAGATTGAAAAGGACCCGAAGATTGAATTGGGTACCTGTACATCACATCTGGATACACCTGGTTCTACTCCGTCGTCTGCCAAAAAGGCAGCTTCCTTCAAGGTACGTACCCTTTTCGCCATTGCCCCGCTCTGGGCTTGGTTGTTGATCTGCTATGTGTGGAGTGTAGGATTGGTTGTTGATCTGCTATGTGTGGAGTGTAGGATTGGTTGGTGATCTGCTATGTGTGGAGTGTAGGATTGGTTGTTGATCTGCTATGTGTGGAGTGTAGGATTGGTTGTTGATCTGCTATGTGTGGAGTGTAGGATTGGTTGTTGATCTGCTATGTGTGGAGTGTAGGATTGGTTGTTGATCTGCTATGTGTGGAGTGTAGGATTGGTTGTTGGTCTGCTATGTGTGGAGTGTAGGATTGGTTGTTGATCTGCTATGTGTGGAGTGTAGGATTGGTTGTTGATCTGCTATGTGTGGAGTGTAGGATTGGTTGTTGGTCTGCTATGTGTGGAGTGTAGGATTGGTTGTTGATCTGCTATGTGTGGAGTGTAGGATTGGATCTGCTATGTGTGGAGTGTAGGATTGGTTGTTGATCTGCTATGATGTGGAGTGTAGGATTGGTTGTTGATCTGCTATGTGTGGAGTGTAGGATTGGTTTCTAGGGTGCTAGTATAATTCCATATGGTAGGTCATGTATATACCGGAGTATCTCTATTACAAGCGCAGTCTCTTGTAGAAGCCCAGTCTCTATTGTAAGCGCACTCCAAGAGGGCTTCGAAGATATACAAGCGCAGTCTCCGAAATAAGGGCAGGGCTTATAATGGAGAACCGTATGGAACATGTTCATGCAGGTTTGACGTCACGCGGTATCACATAAACACATGCTGTGGTAAAGGTCTGTGATCCCCGAGATGTAAAGTACAGACTCAGTACCAGGAAGCAAAAAACTGCAGTCCCGGTACCTGCTGGGAAACTTTCTGCTGCTGATATAATGAAACATAATAGGCAATGTACATGTACCAGGTGGTTGAAAAATTATTAGCCCAGTCTCTAGTAGAAGCCCTGTCTCCAATGTAAGCCCAGGGTCCGGACTGGTTGAAAATATATAAGCGCTGGGCTTATAATGGAGATGAAACGGTATGTATACAATACATGTATAAAACGTTAGGCCACTGATACTGTGCTGGTAATGTTACTGTTGTGGATAGTGGAATCCGGTGGAATGACCGGGGCCGGCACCCTTATAATGTACACGCACTGCAGTTCACGTATGTACACGCAGCAAAATAGACCTGCAGTGTCCAGTACGCAATAGACTGAATAGAGCCATAATTATTATGAATGTATACGGTACAAGCAAAAATATTCGCCTGGAATATTTCGTCTTTTTCGTCCAAGGAGCTTTTGGACTAAATTAAATGCCGGACGACTATCGATTTGTCCAGCTTTTCAATACACTCTTATGATTCATGGATGAAATTTACAACCGGACGAACTCTCTTTCTTTGGAATTGGACGAAATTATTGACCGACGAAATTTTCTGCTTATACAGTACCGTATGAGTACTCGCGGCTGCAAGGCCAGCGCCCCGTGGTCGCTTGATTTCAGTACCGTATGAGTACTCGCGGCTGCAAGGCCAGCGCCCCGTGGTCGCTTGATTTCTCGCCGGATTTCAATGTCCACAACAGTACATTGTTTGCTGCTGCATGTACTGTGGCATGTACTGTGAGTCGACAAATTTTCGGCCCATTCAAATTTCGGCCTCCCAGGGCTAAAACACATTTCGGATGCGACACATTTTCAGCCTGCACTGCTGCCGCCTGTATACACTGTCACACTGAACCTTGCAAAACAAAATTGCGGCTGCAACAAATTTCTGGCCAAATATGGTGAGGCCGAAAATAGCCGAAAATAAAGACGCGCCGAATATTTGTTGACTTACAGTAGTGCATGTAGTGTATGTACATGTACATGTGCAGTGGAGCCATATTGCATGTAGTACATGTACATGTACATGTACACCATGTAATCTCCATGCTACACAGAGGCACTGGTCTTTCCTAGACAGGTGGTCTTTTAAAACACATCTTTGAATGCAGGTTCAAATGTATGCAGCAAATGACCTGTCCCAGAAACAGTGATACAACAGGTGGTGGCTTGGCATAGTGGTCCTTAAGCACAGTGTGTTTCTTATGGCTGGATTCCGTTATGCGAAAGCGGAAAGCAGTACTGCTGGCCACCTACAAGGCTATACTGCATTTTTGCTAGACTGTGTGTGGGTGAAGCCATCTCCAACAGCAGGCTACAGTAGTCAGTAGCCTGCTGGTCTCTGTCACTGTGCTTGACACACTGCATTGTACTAGTTGTACAGTTGTTGTAGTCTTGCTGACTACCTACTACAGCATGGTAGGGGGTGAAGAGCTTGATTGTTAATTGAAGTACAGTGAGTGTACCCGGTACTTATGCCCACTTTCTTGCTCCTCAGGAACAGTACTGCTAGGCGCAGTAGTACAGTTCTTCATTCGGTGTTTTCAAATAAAGGCCAAGTTCAGTACAGGACTGTATCATGATTGTAATCCTTATCAAGTTAGTTATCTATTGTCATGTGCAGCTGTATGTAGACTAGTCATTCATGCCAGCATGGCAGCATGGCAGTGCAGTACTGCCAGTACTCAGTAGCCTCTTTGGCTGCTTTCAAGCACAATCTACCACAGAATCAGAACTGTACTGTAACTGTTACATGTGTGCTGTGCTGGGCTGCTTGTCATGTGACTGCTGATGCCTGCATGTACTGTCTGTGCAGGTGTGAATGTCTGTACTGTCTGTGCTGCTAGACTAGCTGCTACCTGTCAAACTAATACGAACTTGTCATGTGACTGCTGATAGCTGGCTGTACTCTGCATGTGTGAATGCCTGTATGCCTGTCAAGCTTGTCATGTGACTGATACCTGTACTGTAGTGTACTCCACAAGTAACAGTAGTGTTAGTTCAGGATAGAGCAACCCTCTAGGCTCTACTACTGCCATGCTTGGGAGTAGTGTTAGTTCAGGATAGAGCAACCCTCTAGGCTCTACTACTGCCATGCTTGGGAGTAGTGTTAGTTCAGGATAGAGCAACCCTCTAGGCTCTACTACTGCCATGCTTGGGAGTAGTGTTGAAGAATAGTCTCTACTTCATCTATACTACAGACTAGCAGTCACCAAGTTTTGGGACACTGCAGTGGCCATTTTGAATATTGGTGTTGCCTCTGGTGGTTGTACATGTATATCTGCAGCCAGTACCACGGCGGCGCACTCAAAGCTTAGGATCAGCAGCTTCTCTACCCAACAAAGTAAGGACTGGAGGCTTTTGAGCATTGTTTCTTGGGGTCATTAGCTGGCCATGCCAGTGTGTGGAAAACCAAGTAATTGCCATAGTTTGGAAAGTATTTGCCTGGAGAGTTTGTTGTCTAAGGCCTGGTCTAGGTGTGTGTGTATGTGTGTGTGTGTGTGCGCACGTGCGTGTGTGTGTGTGTGTGTTTGTGTATTGTGTGTGTATGTGTGTCTTCAATTCTTTCCGATGGCCAAAGTTTACAGTGGACTTGGTACGATGCTTTGTGCAGGGTGTAGCGTAGGTTCTGGCTACTGCAGTGCGCGTAGTGCAGATTGCTCCAATGTTTAGGTTCGAGTGGTGTGGGTCTTGCGTTTGCACTGTGATATGATTGTGCACTGTCTTTGGAGAACTCAGATGGTCCTGGATGTAGTACCTGAGCAAGCTGCTGTTCGCGTTTATATCATTCGTCTTCTTGTGAACACGGTGTGGTGTGTTTGTCTATAGGTATCCGTATCCCGTGCGGCTGTTGCTGCTATGCTGGCCAAAAAGAGGATGACATCATCTGCTCAGCAACCTAGGAGGTCAAGACAGGCACTGCGCATTCCGTAAGACACAACTGCGTTAGGGTCGGGTGCTGGAGAATTCCTACAGCGTGTAGGCTGGAGAATTCCTACAGCGTGTAGGCTGGAGAATACCTACAGAGTGTAGGCTGGAATTTCTGAAAAAGAAGAGTGTGTGTGGCAAGGGGGAATGATTGAAAAAAACAAAACACATGTTCAACCACCTTGGTCGGTGTTGTCGGCGCCAAAGCTATGCATGTACTTGGGGAAGACCGTGCGGTTTGGTCTAGGAGTTCTCGCTCCCAATCTCTCATGACATGAGACAACCTGTTTGCTTGCTGAGCTGCTCGAAATATACCAACCGACATACAGTCTGTATCGGCTATAGAGTGACCGGATATAAGAATATATCGGCTACAGTGATATTGGTACGAAATATCAAAAGCAAAACGTATTTTATCCAGTAAAGATATCACTATAACCAATATTATCGGATGTAATGATATATCGGATATTATGATGGCAACAAAGAATCAAAACATGCATAAACACACTATATTATTATCGGCTATAGTGATAACTTTAAAATACATGTAGCAATAATATCAAAGGCCCTATTTTTTTTACTTTCTTCACGTTGCTTATTTTTATAGTGATACATGTACATAAGTTTACAGAATTTTTTATGGAAATACCGGCACTGTCAACTATGCAGCATGCTCATTTGTCAAGACGCCATGCTGGAAGTATTTCCTTGCCTTTCATGTGTCGATCGAAAAAAGAAAAGAAAAAATCTATCGTATCGCATATAGTGATGCATCGGTTATAGTGATAAAATCACGGAAATCAAAAGGGTACGCTATAGCCGATACAGACTGTACTTCTACCCAAGCATCGTGAATGAGTAAATGAATGAGTAAATGAATGGTGTCAGATGCAGTGACTGACTTGTCACCTTTCATCGCTTTGTGTTACCTGCAGTGTTGATCGTATGCGGTCACCAACGAGAAGTGGTAAGAACAAGTGTTCCTTCCTACTTGCCCATCGTGAAAGTTCCAATCCATCAGAATCTCCATGTCTAAGACATGGTGATAGCCCCTGATTGCATGATCCCCAACTCGGGCTCAGTGTTTAGTCAACTTTAGTGTCTTTTGAATTTTGAGTGCAGTTGCCCAGACTATTGCTATGTGTACGGTATGTGCTATGACTTACAGAGGTAGCAAGACAGGCTTTTTGTGGTATTTGTCTACATAAAACCAGGCTTATGTGCCAATGATCAATGTTAGTGTTCTTTTCATGTACTGTAGCTAACCTTTAGTTCCGATATTTTCCACTGATGAGCGGAATTATGCTCTACAACGTTGTAGTGTTGTTGTGTGGCCATGTCTGCATCGATTGTACTTGTACTCTTGATTGCTATAATTATATGCCGATGGTCGATTTTGAAAATCGGGCTTGTATTTGAAACAGGCTTTTGAAATGAGACAAACTGTTATACTACAGTGCGTTTCAAAAATATAGACGCGTGATTTCGAAAAACCGTTAGGCCGGCATCTATACCACAGAACATCTGTGATCACTTTGTGCATAAAAGTTTTGAAATCGGGCGTTTGTTATCTGATCGCTTAAAAATCTATATGAGAGTAATTGGGGGAAGGACCTGAGCAATATTCCGGGAAAAATCTCTAGAAGCTCCAGCCAAATTTGAAATATTTCGAAAATACCATGCGTCTATATTTTTGAAATGGACTGTAGACAGTATGGTACATGTACTTTGATTTACTACATGTATCTAAACAAGTGTGTGTGTGTGTGTTTGTGTGTGTGTGTGTGTGTGTGCGTGTGTGTGTGTGCGTGTGTGTGTTTGTGTGTGTGCGTGTGTGTGTTGCTAACAGCACCGGTCAGTGACTTTGATCAGCGTCTACTATCAATTGAGCTGAGTCTGAAGGAGTCACTGACTGTTGAAGCTCCGGTGAGTCGAGCATGCAATGCATGTATGTGTGCGTGTATGTGTCTGGGCGTATGTGTGTTGGGGGGGGGGGGGGTGGCAGTAGGTTTGCAAACCCTGATGTTCTTGTTACTTGAAGTGTTGGTTTTTGTTTGCTCAACATTTCCAACTGTTACAGTCTTGCTGCTGCTGCTGCTGCTGCTTTTACAACTCCTTATTCTTACAATATGAATAGCCAGCAGCTAGTAGAGTGTGGGTAGTGGGGATAACCTAAGAGTACTGAAGTACGAGTTTTTATTTGTTGTTGCTCTCCCATCTAGAATGTTCACACCAGTGTTAAACTTCTAAACGAGCTGAAGCAGTCATCGATCCCCTACAAATTCCTCCGGACATATCCAGAGTTTGCACTGACCATTAAAAAGGTAAGTGTACCAAGATGAAGCGTAAAGAAGCACTCTCTCCTACATGTATACCTACTGTACCTGCACGGCTACAGTATTAGCAGCTTGTATTAGTCCACTAGTCTACATACTCCAGTGTCAGTAATGGTGCAGCTGTCTTGTATGTCAGGTGGCGGTGTGTGTTTCTGTCTGTCAGGTGTCGGTATGTGTTTCTGTGTGTGTGTGTGTGCACGCACGTGTGTGTATGTGTGTATGTGTGTGTGTTTTTGTGGGTTTCTATGTGTGTACATGTGCATGTGTGTGTGTACATGTGTGTGTGTGTGTGTGTGTGTGTGTGTGTGTGTGTGTGTGTGTGTGTGTGTGTGTGTGTGTGTGTGTGTGTGTGTCTGTGTGTGTGTGTCTGTGTGTCTGTGTGTGTGTCTGTGTCTGTATACTAATTTGGCCTGGTGCAGTGACAGTGATGACATCTTCTCATTTCTTTGCCCAGGCATGCCACTATCGGCAAAGTTCTGCTGTAGTGCAGCGTGCCAAGGAGCTATTCCAGTCGCTTAGATGGACAGCACTGGTTAATATGGAACCAAGTCTGAAGCTGCACTATGTGGAATGTTTGAGGTCTGCCGATCCAGCCAGCCTTGCTACCTTGCCTTTTGCCAGTAGCATCTCTTCCGGTGGTGAGTATGCACCCGATGGTGCTAGTCAGGCAGACCATGGAGTTACACCAGCAGCTACTGCGCTAACCACCGCTGATGTCACAACCGCTGATGTCACAACCGCTGATGTCACAACCGCTGATGTCGCAACCGCTGATGTCACAACCGCTGATGTCACCACCGCGGATGTCGCCACCGCGGATGCCGCCACCGCGGATGCCGCCACCGCGGATGTCACCACAGATGATGTCACCACAGATGATGTCACTACAGGTGATGTCACAACCGCTGATGTCGCCACCGCTGATGTATCCGTGACTGCGACTGTCACTGCTGAGGATAATGTTGCTACTTGTGTTGCAGTAACCAGGAAGGAAAGGTTAGATAGTAGCATAACTGGTGCTGCGCGGGGCAAACATAGAGAGACGGAGACGGAGATGGATCAAGACAACCGACACAGTTGCCCTCCTCCTCCTAAGGCAACAAGTAACGCTGCTGCCTCTGCTGGTGTTTCAGAGAGACGTGACACATCCCACCCATCACCGGATTCACCTCTACCACCATCGCCATCGCCATCATCCTCTTTATCCTCAGCAAGCAGCAGCACAGTTGCAGGAGAACAACGCACCCCACACACCCCACGCAACCCTCGCACCCCCAGTGACAGGAGGAGATCTGCTAGCCGTCAGCTGACTGCTAAGCGCAGTAATGAAAGTCAGTCGGACAAAAACACAAGTGCCAAGCGTTTGCGAAGCCGTAGCTCTGGACAAATCAAACGTCCAGGAGGATCATCCCGAACGCCACCAGCTTCTACCTCTACCAGTGCAACGGCGATGTCTTTACGGAGCTCCCCGTTATCTCGCACTCATGGTGTTGGTGACGATATGACCACCGGCCCATCTGCTGGTGAGACTTTACAAGGGCTGGGCAAGCAAGCTGCACTCTCGTTTCAACTCTTCTGATGCTACTGAGTTGAGTTACTGCACTTTCCTGAATCCTGCCTTGATGTGCTTGAATGGACACTTCTCTGTGGGTATAGTAGTACAGTACTCATTGTTTCAATGCATTGTCAGCTCCCTGCCATGCGCTAGCCAGCATCTTGCTGAATAGCCGTGCATCTCTGCCTACTACAGAACTACAGATGGGTTTTCACGTCCTGCATTTGTTTTTAGTGAAAATCAGCGGGCAATGACCAATTTTGCACGCTCGCCCATGGTTTGAAGTTTGAACCCATCCGTGATGACGTAAAGACTCCAATCCACCTCCACCTGTCCAGCCTTGTCTATGCGTATACATACTAGACATACTCCACTACAATCATAGTAAATTGCTGTTACGAAATGTTCAATGTCATACTGCCACGATCAGCCATATTCAGAAGGAACTACTTGTCTTTATATATATAAATACCTGACTTTTGTCTACCGCTTGAATTTGTACTCCCAGAGTCATGGTTCGCTTTCGTCAAGTTGAAGTAGGATAAGTGGCTGAGGTTGCTTTGTCCACGCACACATTAGCTTTCTGACCCACTGAGATCTCTGTTTATCTTCCTACTAGTGCTAGATGAAGTATTTGTTGTTGCTGTCCTTTCTCCTAGAGACTACTACGAGATTTATATTCTTACCATCTTTTTATACACGTTTTATCAATATTTGTTTACTTTATAAGGCATGACTAGTTGATCATTCATCCCATATCATCTATCTCTTGTTGCCTAGTCTTCTCCTCTCCTCTCACTTGTCCCATCATACATCTCTTTTTTTACCTAGGTGTTCTCCTTGCCTCTTGTGATACGCCGTTTCCTGTCCTTTTCTTGTTTTAGGTTGTAGTGTAGGTAGTTTAGTGCCGCATCTCTTTTTCTATTCTTCTTTACTAGTGTACTCTACTGTGTGTAGTTAGACATGCATCATGCTCTTACCCTCCGTCTTTTTGCTCAGTATTACTCGCGTTGAGGTGTGCATGAAGAGACCATGCTCCTAATGCTAGTAATAGCCATCCAGTGTTGCTGTGTGTAGCCATCCAGTGTTGCTGTGTGTAGCCATCCAGTGTTGCTGTGTGTAGCCATCCAGTGTTGCTGTGTGTAGCCATCCAGTGTTGCTGTGTGTAGCCATCCAGTGTTGCTGTGTGGTTTCTTGTCTGCTAAGCTGGCATTGTGCTCCCACCTGTACAGGCATATCTGACATGTCCTGGTGTGCACCTGTCATGGACTGTATGTGCTGCCTCTGGCGTTGACTGCATGAGTGTGCACAATCATGTGCACTGAGTCTGCGCGTAGAGAATGGAAGATCCTGGAGCATGCATGCCTCGGAATCACTGAAGCTCATCAGCATTTGCACCATGTTGACAGTCATTGCCTGTAAGTTAATACCCTACTAAGTTAGTAGCATTTTAACCGCATGTCTTGCCGACATGCTGAGAATAACTGTACATGACATGCACTTATATGTGTGTGCGTGCGAACACACAACTGTCACATTAATTTTTCCATTCACACATCTGCCCGAAACTCCCAAGCAACCAGTATGTTGGGTGCAGAACTGCGAGAAACGGTGATGCCATTCACATGCCCGGACTATTTTAATACCGTGACATTTACACAAGAACAAGACTGGATGAGGAGGGGGTGATTTCTATGTAAGAAATAATATATTATGCGCTCATTTTTCGGGACCTGCGAGCAGCAGGATTGGAAGCTAGTTCCACAAAAAAATAAAAGTACTGTAATAAGAAAAAGGAAAATAGCCACATCATGGATGTAACAGGTACTTATCTAGCTATCGGTCGGACGAATTAGAAAAGTATAACATTCTTGAAAATCATAGCCTAAAAAGGAAAAAAAGAACTCAGCACCCTAGTGTAAAAGCAATGCATGGCAGACAAGTAAACTGTACTGTGCAGTTTAGACTGCACTACAGGTTACGCGTACATCATATCCGGAGGGTAAATACCTACTTCATGTCAGTCTAGAATCCTTTCTATACTCATCTGATTTGTCAATGTTTCGGCCGTACATTAAAATATTGGAAATTTAGGCATGAGCTAAAAATCTGATCATTTAGAAAAATTCAGAAACGGACTACGTAATTGCTCCAAAGAAGAGACAAGACGGAAAAGTGTGACATTGATCTCTGTTTTACAAGGCTGCCGGAAATTAGCCGTTGGATTGGCATGTGGGCACAGCAGGCGGCTGCACTCAGGTTAGTGCCTGACCATAGGTTCCACACACAGTTCAAAATGTTTCATTGGCGTAGGAGAATCCTGTGAATGCCTCCTGGTCCATGGACTTGAGTAGCTTATCATCGGTGGGAGTGATGACTGCCGGCTCCATGGTGAAATCCACATCAAAGTTGCCTGCGTCACCCGGGGATTTCTGTACGGCAATGTGAGGACAGACAAAATGCATGCCCACACATACATGCATACATACATGCCCACACATACACACATACATGCATACATACACACATACATACACACATACATACACACATATGCACACATGCATACACACATGAGCACACACACGCACGTGCACAAGCACCGTCATCTGCATGCATGCCATGAAGACTTATCAATTTCTGCAGCTCCGCATCGCAACTGGGTAACCGCAGCTTTGCCAATTGTACGGTTTGTTTATAAGTCATGTACATGTAGTACATGACATTGTGTATTGCAAGTCTCCTCATGACTGTACCCCTGTAGCGTAGCAATTGCAACATTGGGATGTATTCAGCTCAGCACATTGTGAATGCTCGCTGGCAAAAGTACTCGAGTAGTTTTAAGTTACACTCATTCAGTTCAGTCAAATCCTCTGATCAACAGTGCTGCATGTTCTGTGGCACTCAATCTCATGAGTAAGTTAGTGCCATGCAACCGTGCACAGCCCAGTGTTCGCAGGTCTGCAACAGTGTACAGCCCAGTGTTTGCAGGTCTGCAACAGTGCACAGCCCAGTGTTTGCAGGTCTGCAACAGTGCACAGCCCAGTGTTAGCAGGTCTGCAACAGTGCACAGCCCAGTGGTCACAGGTCTGCAACAGTGCACAGCCCAGTGTTAGCAGGTCTGCGACTGCACAACACCCTGCAACCGTGCATAGTCCAGTGTTCACAGGTATGCAACAGTGCCCAGCCCGACCGGGTGTACACAGGTCACAGGTCTGCTTGGTACACAGCACCCTGCAACAGTGCACAGCCCAGTGTTCACAGGTCAGGGTCTGGGTCTGCACAGCTCCTAACGCTTTTTGACTGATGCCCGGAGTCATTGGATCATTTCACTTAGCAGCATTGTACACAAAGACCTTACCACTTGCGGCACAAACGGAGGAGGAATGCCACATGCCTCCAATACATCCCATTTGATGGTCTTGAAGAATGCATCTGAACGGATCTGCTGTCTGCCAGTTTTCGGGTCACTGCCCATTCGACGTGTTGGATCCCGGACAAGCAGCTGTCACGAAAACCCACAAGCAAAGGTCAACACAGCACAAACTAACCAAGTGAACTGTATGACTAACAGTTAGTACGGACTCCCTTGCTGTGAGACTATAGTTGAGCATATTCCCAAGGGGCACCGGCCTATGTGCCACCTGAATAGAGATAGGTGAACGGTGCCCTTGGTTTAATATTGCCAGAAACGATCTATGGCTTGCTGATCCCCTGGACTGGGCTAGATATCAGGGTTCTAGCCAGGGGAAACAGTGGGGGTCACCGGTGGGGCGGGGGCAGGGGAAGCACGCAGCTAACCCCATTTTTCCCATTTGCCAATATCATCCTTGTTACACAAAATGTAATGCACCCGAAACGATCGGTTTGTAGCCGCATTTTCATTGTGTGAATTGTAAAAACGCAAAATCGAAAAACGAGTCCCCAGGCCAGGGATGCACTATCAGAGCGCGGGGGGGGGGGGGGGGGGCATTAGAGTAGAGGGATGCTGCCCCCCCCCCCCCCCCACCTCTTTGCCTATAACCCTGGTGCAGTACAGTCATGCTAAAACACTCGCCTGACTAACAAGGGGATCTTGGACTAGGCACACGTTCATATTGGCCAGTAGTTACCTTGCTGACAAAGGCAGCTGACTCTTTCATGAGCCAGACAGGGTAGACCACCTCATCGTTCATGATGGAACCAAACAGTGCTTCTTCATCATCACCGCTGAATGGAGACTGCGCAGGAGAGCAACAAGGCAATGTGGTGCAGCACATCACTTTACACACTGATCTCGCTTACAAAAAGCAATGTCATAAGACTCATAACCAGTCAGGGGTGCAGCCACACCCCTTTTGGACTGGTTTTTCACACCCACATTTTCACATTTTTCCTGGTTTCTCTTATTTTAGCAAAATACACATGTTTGGCAGTTGGAAAACACAATAGCTACTGGCATTGGAAAGTATGCAAGAGACCCCCAGCAACTTGATTCTTCTATGGCCGTGTTTTGGAGATCGGGTTAACGAGTGTGTCCTGTCTTTAGGCTATACAGCATGACTGGCTGATCATGCAGCAGGAAAGTATGCGCGGTATGTGCAGCACGATACGGTCGTCACTAAGTTATTTCTAACAGTTACAGGTCCAAGCACTGGAGCTATCAATCAACACAAATGACATAAAAAAACCCCGTGGCCGTCCGCCATTGCGGTGGATAGATACGATTCGGCACGACCTGAAGGCAGCGGATCTCTCCGTGGAGAGCGCTCTCCAAGCTGCAGGAGATAGACTAACTTGGCTTGACACTGTTGACAGATGCGTCGACTCTGCTCCTGTCTAACAGGTTCAGGGAAGATGCGAGCTGTGTTTATTATTATTATTACAGGCCCGGATTCCAGCAACTTGCCCAAGTAGTACTGAGCAAGCTTACTCACCTGTCCCAGCAGCATTTCATAGGTTAGTACGCCAAGTGCCCACCAGTCCACCGTGTGGTTGTATTGTGCACCTTCAATGATCTGCAGGCAGCAAACAGTGCATGGCAATGCCGGTATGGTCAACAGCCGGCAACATGGTGTCTTTGTGCACAGTTTTCAGGTCACTGTCGAAGCACTGGATTTGTGTACTTGTACATGTATGTGCACAATCCTCCAAGAATACAAACTTATTTGCGTTGGCATTGCAAGAATAGCTACAAACAGCCTATGACTCTATGAGTAGCAACCTTGGACCCACATGGAAGGAAGCGGCATTTTTTCCCCAGCAATTTGCCAAAGACCAATGTGACGATACAACGATACTGTCAAACGTTGAATCAGTATTACACACTGCCGAGTTCGTATTGTTCGCAAGGCTGACTAATACTGAACTGCTTACCTCAGGTGCAATGTAGTCTGGCGTTCCGCAGAATGTGGAGGTTGTGTTCGCACCGCTTATGTTCTCCTTGCACATACCAAAGTCAGCAATCTTGATGTGACCTGTACTGCTCAGCATGACATTGTCCAGCTTCAAATCTCTGCAGCAGGTGTGTATACAGACACGGATCAATGCAGTGTAGTAGAATAGAGAGTGCAAGAAGCCGCATACATGACTACACAAGTAGTATATTGGTCACATCTCTGGCAAGCAACTTTGTTGTTTGTACACAGGATCACCCTGACAACAGTGCTGCACGTGCGGGCAGGCTTGCAATGCAAGGTGCTTGCGTTCGGTTTGGACTAAATTATTGACTCTACATCATCTGAGTCCTTATCACATGTTTTGGTTAGAATGATACAAGGCATACACAGTTACTGTGGGACTGAGTCACTAAGTTGAGTGAGCACATACCCCATCAGATACACAAACCGTCTCTCTCTCTCTCTAATGTAATGGACAGATAGTTGCTCTCTGTAAATCCGAATGCGTGTTGACGCAATAGGATATCAGAGTCACAATAGGAGACTGTAGATCTCTGGTCTATTGTGACTGGTGGTGTCTTGCTGCAGTTATTGCATGCATACGTTGCAGTTATTGCATGCATACGTTGTAGTTCATGTTTCAAACAACGTGCACTCACCGATAGATCACTCCTTTCCCGTGAAGATGTTGCAGTCCGCACACAATCTCGGCCACATAGAATCTGCGGAAAACACATGACAGGCCGTACAACAAGTCAAGCAATGCTCAGGATAGATAGCTCATGCATACCATAACGGTACAACGGCTAAATAATACACAAGTTGTAAGTTTTAAACACTAGGGAGGTTTAGTTCCCACGTAACGGAAACGCGTACGTGGGTGATCCACGTAAAGTGGATGAAGGGTATCCACGTTGCAATGTTGTGTTTAGTCACACGGAACAAACAAAAGCATGAAGCGAAAGGCCCAAACCTGGTCAAAGACGAAGCTACCCGGGCCTAAGAAGCTCATCGAATATTTTGATTTCGTGCTTCGGAAATTTCTTCAGCTGAGCACCCTCACAGCTCGCAAAATGCGCTCCATTCTGATTTTCACCCACGTTCTGACGAAACGTGGGTGAGCCTCCATACACGGTATGTCGTGAATCAGAAAACGTCTGTACGTGTGTACGTGGGTCACTGAGTATCACGTGGTACACACACGTAAAGTACCCACGGATTACGTGGGACTAAACCTCCCTACTAACTTATCAACTGGTTTGTACTAGTATGAGAAGTTGAGAACACTTTCATCATGTGATACATCTGCACTACATAACAGAGTGTTTCAGCACTGTGCATATTCCAGCTGCACTTGCATTTCTCTAAATTGCTATCACCACTTCCCATGGCATCGAGGCAGCCTTACCGAGTTCGATCTTCGTTGAAGCGGCCCTGCTGTTGAATGTGGAACATCAGATCTCCACCATTCACAAACTCCATGACAAAGAACAAGTGTCCCTGTAGTAACATGGCACAACACCGTACCGAGCATGCTTACATACTGTGCAACTTCTGCAGCTCGTATGTGATCATGGTCAGATTAGGGAATGCACAGTATGACTGTATCACATAGAACATAACACATAACACATTGCTAGGACAATATGGCATGTTTAGGTTCACTTTTGTCGACGGAAATTTTCACCTTCAGAACTTGTATTAAAACTAACTCCTTTAAAAGTCTCTTTCCAGGGTCGTTCCACCTACATTCAGTTATAACCAAATTTAGTTAGCAATACAAGAATAGAGGTACTGCAAAGTACCACGAGAGCGCTCCATCTTGCGAGACCACCCCAGGCTGCTTGATTTTACAGCTAGGAAAAGGAAACGTGTATGGCAGAGTGTACCTTTGCATACTATTACGGTCACACTTAGTAGGTTTTTGTGTGGAGCTCGTGTCCGCTCGAAGGTAAATTGAATATGGATTGACTGCACATCGTGCAATGTGTGTATAAAGTTTGTGGCGTATGATCTACAGATAGGACACCACCTCAACAATACGACCAGAAAAGGACAAGATGGTTTTGTACTCTCTGGGTACTTTACGTTACATGCATTCAAGCTATCCAGTTCTTCTTTTTACATTGAGTGAAATTGATCTTCTCCCAAGCTGACTGTGTGCAAGATCTGCCGGCAATCACCCAGTTAAGTACCGGTGTGTCCTAGAATAGTGTGCTTCCTCGACAAACCACTTACTTCAGTTTGAAATGCGGAGTGAAGCTGAACCAGGAATGGGTTACCGCCGGTCGATGCCAGCACTCGCTTCTCAATCATAGTGCACTCTACATCATCGTCCTCCAAGACAACATCCTTCTTCAGCACCTTGATGGCAAGGTATTGCTTGCTTTTCTTGACCTGAGCGAGCATAACCTGAACATAGTGCAGAATGACACATGCAAACACACACACATACACACACACATACACACACACATACACACACACACACACACACACACACACACACGTTGAATTGGAGAAGGGACAAGTGATGCAGCGTGATTCCCAAAATCAATTCCGGTTGGTATTCACCACTGTTCATGATACATTTTTCTAGTAGTCCAGACCACGCACACGCTGTACAACTTTGAATGCACAGCCAAGATAAAGCATGATTCCGCACACCAACTATTTGCACCAACGCGGACACAGATGTGTGCTGGGTTACGTTCTTACTTCAGAAGTAGTTCATAAATTCTCTCTGCTATAATTATGGGTTGGCAACTGGAGGGTAGATTATACGCCGGTTTTCAATCTGCGTTGATAAAAGAGTGACGTACCTTTCCAAAACTGCCCTTTCCCAGGACCTTCAGCATGTGGAAGTCAGCCAGGCGATACTTGGGTTTGGAGCTGAGTGAAACCTTGCCCATGCCTTCATCAATGCTACCTGCATCACCTGCACATGTACATGTATCGGCAGTGGCAGCGGCGGCAGGGAGAGACAGACACATGGCGATACACCCTGGCACCATCTCAACAGCGCCATTGTGCTGACGACCAAACCCCCAAACGGTCAGGTAGCTTGTATGGTGTGTACCATCACCAGCACAGTCATACTGCCGGGAAGTTATACAACCACAAGCAGATACTACCAGGAAGTTGTTGCATCAGGAAGTTGTTGCATCTGCCGGGGAGAAGACACAGATGACTGGGCAAGTAACCAACATGGATTACTCTCCCAGGCCGCGGCCCCTTCCAGTTACCCTTGGATACACCAGTCTTGCATATCATGACATTGCCGGTCTGGGCCATGTTTGGGGTCAGCAGGTCAAAACCACCATCGCGATCACAAGTTGCATAGACTGCATAGACCATGGATCCCGCGGTCAAAACGCACATCGCTCTGGGTACTATGATTTTCGTATCCTGTCCACAAATGCTGTGAATTCCTACATGCCACTGATTGTCACTGTACCTGTGTGTAACTTACAACACACCAAGCTAGAGCGTTGCATGCTATGACCTTGATTGAAGTGCGTGTACTACTACTTGCAACACGACCAGAACACAATGTGAAAGCTGCAGCTATGTTACCATGATACCTGCAGCACCAGTATTGTATCCTGTCTAAATGAGGTGCTACCAGGTTCACTTCACACTACCAGGTTCACTTCACACTACCAGGTTCACTTCACACTACCAGGTTCACTTCACACTCCAGCAGTTGAATGCACATGCACACGCAGCATAGCGGTATGAAGCCCTAGTCGACAAGTACAGGAAACTACTTACTGGACTTTCCCTGTGCGGCAAGATGAGAGGGTTTGCTGGCTGCAGATGTTGGTGACATTGCCTTCTTCTTTGTTGCAGGGGAGGCAGATTTCTTGGCCTCCTACATAGCGCAACCCATACCAGTAAACAGGAGAGAAAGTTAGCTTCTCAGCTGGCCTACACTTTGCATGATCTCATATCCATGTTACACATAACATTGCAAGACCCAGGTGACCTGTCGTGCACAGACATGCAGTCACGCAACCACAACATAAGTTGGTAGTACTAAAACGGGAAAGCTAAATGCAGTTCTGGAGACCTAAGAGCCTCCAAGACGCCCCCAAGCTCGAATGTAATTCCTAACAAAGATTTGCACCAAAGACATTCACAATGGCACAGTAGTGTTTCAACCGTGACCAGCCTGTTGGGTTGTTCCATTACATAATTATGTACTCCTCCATAGCAGACTCAGCGGAGGACGTTCAAGTTGGTTGTAACTCTGAGTTTCATGCCGTTAGGCAGTCATCAGACAACTGATACTCGGGTCTACCCAACAGTATGCTTATAAACACATAGGGCCACAAGCATAAACAAATTTAGCGCTAAATCTGGTGTAAGGTATGGCTAAAAAGCTGGCGCGGGCCAAGGCGCGACAGTAGAAGTGCTAGGAGGGTGGCGGGCAACAGGCAGGTGTGAGCATGAAAGCGCGGAAAGAGGCGATGGGGAGGCAGTGTACAGCAAGGCGGCCCACCTCATACGCTTGATTGTCTCCTCCTACGCATATAGACATAGTACTTACCACCTCCTTGGAGACATCAGCCAACATACCGGACATTACTTTCTCATTGATACCACACAGGTTTGGTACTCGTCGCTCACATCGCTTGTGAATATTCGAATGACACGCTACAAGAGAAGCAAAGATCAGTGGATAGGAATTCAAAAATTGTGGCAAGCCAATTTGTCCGCAAAGGATACCACAGGGTTTGCGTGAGTTACTATCCCTAGATCATGATACCTTTTGGTGACCATGCTCATGTATGCAGGTGCCAATTGCTCATTGCAGCCCACCCCTCTTCCATGCACCCACCCCGCACCAGCCATACAGAACACCATCATTGTTCTGGGTCAGCTCTCACTTATCCGTACCCCAAAGAACCTGGTACGTCGATGGTTATACTGGGTAGTGTTGACAAGTATGCGAATCATGCATACCGTAAAGTCGTCTATAAAAGCCGGGGCTTATATGACTTTTTTGGGGAAATTTGGCAGGCTTCTATTTGAGACGGGCTTCTACACAGGACAGGTATATTTATATAATGTCAACACTAAAACCAGGCTTATGTGCCGACAGTGCATCTCGAAAAACCAGGCGTGTATTCAAAACAGGCTTCTATATGAGACAGGCTTTAATACAAGACACTACGGTATGTGCGCTTGCCCAGGGCATTGGTGGTCCTGGGAGTCGAACATGCAACATAAACAAGCTATAGTCATCCAAGAACTTGAAAAGCTTGTGTGCATCAGTCACGGTTGTTGTTCCAGTAGGTGTTAAAAAATGCAGTACCAAAAAATTCAAACCAGAATTTTTGTTGTTCACTACCTCCGCGAGATACTCGTAAGGATCTTAGACACCTGTCCCTGAGATACATACATGTGAGAGTTCCAGACAGTGCTCAACACTAAGCTGCAAGCTATTTAGCTAAACGTATAGTGCAAGAAACCAGTGCTGCATATGAGTCCTCTTCCGTGTCCACAGAAGTTCTTTATGCTCCCCACAAATAGCCGTTGAGTATGGAGGCGATAACATCACTCCACCAAGCAATGGACATTTTTCTGCTTACTTTGACAGCGCAGACCTTGCCGAAACAGTCCATAGATCATTGTGCCGCAGTGATCACAGAACGTTGGATGAAAGAAGTTGTGCACCTTGAAACGATGCGGCATGTCGATGTTGAACCGAGCATGGAGATCCTGCCAGGATAATGTGCGTCATTTGAAGAAAAAAACATGGACGTGTTATTAGTGCGAATGAGTTACTGGTAACCTGTATTGAATTGTTCTTTCTTTTTGCCAGTAACAAGTTGAGTCCTGATATAACCAAGCAAAATCCTTTTGCTTCCAAGCAGAATTTGAACCAGTTACCAGTGCCCTCTGTGCTTCAGTTATGGACTCCCCGGCCACCTCGATCAGCATGCCTGTCTATCATATCAGTAATGCTCTCCCTCCGTGGTATGCTTTAGCTCCCCCGGCTAGGCTCTGCTTGCTACCTACAATAGGTTATAATGCATGTGTTGGTAACGACACTTGTGGTGTCTGTTCGCTTGGTTAGTAGTTAGTACATGTACTCGGCTACTACTGCGCTATGTAGAAATGCTATGTAGAAAAGATCAGGGCAGCATCCATTCCCGTATCATGATACGCGGCCATATACCGGCAGCAGTGTATTGTGCATGTATGTACGCCCAGTCTTGGCAGTTGCTGCTCACTTGTGCTGATGTTATTCTGGCTTCCCGGTCCTTGGCGCCAGGGCATTTCCCCAGGACAAGAAGATGACATTTCTTGTGTACCACCTGCTCACAGTCTGTCAAACACACACACACACACACACACACAAACACACACACACACACACACACACACACACACACACACACACACAGAAAAAGAGAAACTCTTTCAGTTTCCTACAGGCGTGCCTTCTAACTTTTCTCCGTTCAGTCTGCGGGGATTGGGGCGACGGCAGGGGCAGTGGAAGCAACGATGACATGGGAAAAGCAGGGGTAGGGGTAATAGCAGGGTGTGGGAATAATGCTTTCTCCAAAGAAATTCACATCAAAATCCATGCAGCATGGTCAGGCGGCACACATGGTGTTTGTGTGCATGTGCCTATCACATGTCACCCAATGCATAACAGCACAGAGTGACCAACTGACCATTGAATAAGTAGCAGTGTGTGTGTTTTCAGCTCACTTACCTTCGCATTGGTAGCCTTGCTTGCCAAATCCCCTGTGCATGCCACATAGCAAAGAGAGGCAGCAATACCTGGCTTGAGCCCAGATCTAGTTCACTTCTGGCAGACAATGAAAAATTCAACACTGAAAGTGTCAAAAGTAAGGGTATACTGATTATAGTGTGCAATTCCAGCCCGTCTGCATCTGGGATTCAGTGGGTCATGTATGCAAGCTAAACTGCAAACTCCTTGCACGTTTACGTGTCAAACAGGCTGGCTGGCCTTTGTCGAAAGACTGAAGGTACCATGTTTAGTGCTAGTAGTATCCCAGGGGAATGAGGCGATATGGTGGCTGACATCAACACAATGAGGTTCAATGAGCATGCACACTCAATCGTCAGCTGAGCATCATGCACAATACAATGCACATGACCGCATACCAGAGAAACTCCTTGCAGAATGCGCAGAAAGTGAACTGTCTGAAGAAGCGCGCCTTGTAGCGGTGCCCGTTGACCTCGTGCAGCTTGGCGTGTCGGATGGCGCCACGACGATTGCGCAGCATGGTGATGTTCTTGTGCAACTCATCGGGTTTGTCCTCCATACACAGTGCTAGCTCAAGATCACCCGGCTGTGTCTCCATTGCTGCTATTGCTGCTGCTGCTTGAGATGCTACAGAGGATGAACAGCGGTATCAAGTGACAGCATGATGAGCAAGATACTCATCCGCATTACTATGCACACGCTATTAGAGAAGATCATGGCTTTTCGGATTCGACAAATACGTGATGCAGCCATGCCCCCACCACCATGGCTGCTGCATGTTCCCATTGCGTGCACCACATGGCTTTTAGTAAAGAAAAAAAGAGAAAAAAATGCCAGCATCACAGATCTAGAACTGCACCTGAAGGTGACATCTTCAAGTTAGCCAATATACCCACAAGCCAGGTCTAATAATTATCATGCAGCGGAAGGGAGGGGGCATTATACTGTGTGACATGGCCAAGTTTGACTTGCAGCCTGCAAGTAGCTTATCGGCCAGTGCAAACAGAGATCAGAGCAAGAGGTCTTCACTGATCCCGGTGATGAGCATGTAGACTAATGTAAGTCATGGTTCTGCATGGCCGGTTGATCAGTGCTTACTTTGCCGTTCTAATGTGGCTGACCGGTAGACCTTGGCTTGAAGAACTAACTCTCCAGACGGACTCATGGGCAGCTGGTGCAGTGTAGACAACAAGAAACAACAAAGAAATTAATCGGACAGACCCTTGCCATTGCACTGCTTGTAATGTAGAACAGCAGTGGTTTTCCTGTTTGATCTTCCGAAGTTCGGGCTCCGTTCCTAGTGCAGTACTTACTGCGGTGTGGGTTTACTGGGCATACTAAGCAGTATGCTTAGTTGCACGTTGCTAATGGAGCATGTCAGGGAGAGAGAGAGAGAGAGAGAGAGAGAGAGTGTGTGTGTGTGTGTGTGTGTGTGTGTGTGTGTGTGTGTGTGTGTGTGTGTGTGTGTGTGTGTGAGAGAGAGAGAGAGAGAGAGTGTGTGTGTGTGTGTGTGTGTGCAGTGGCGGATCCAGGGGGGGGGGGGGGGGTTCCGGGGGTTCCATGGAACCCCCTAAATTTTGCAAAGTGTGGTGCTGAGAAATATGGAAAAATATCATGTGTGCACAAAAGGACATCCGTCCGATCACATGCACAGTCAGTGCAGTCAAAGAGTACAGACTCAGTGCACTGCATGCGCGTTCGGTAGATCGATACTGCATGTATCGGTAGTCTAGTACTTTTGCGTGATTTACAAACGGACACTGTAGACAACATTGGGTGGTTGTTTCCTTTTTGATCTTTCGAAACGATCCAAACTTATCTCCATTGGCGCTGTCATTCACTGTTGCTCAGGATGGGTGCGGTCAGTATTCCTTGGACAATTTTTTGCAGAAGAGAAAGGATGTTCCGAGTGATGACACTCTTCAACGAACTTCGAATCGTACACGTAGAGTTCAAGCTCCTCAGAAGATGAGGGCTCCGACACCCAAGCAAAGTCAGTAATCTCTACCTGCTGCAGCATTACATGCAGTAGTGACTAGTTGTTCCTCCGCAGGAACGGAGTGCTGCGCCAGCGATGTGTTTTAGATGACATTGGAAGGATTGTGCAATTGTCGACACTGTTTCGCTGTTGTTGTTTCTGTCACTGAAGCGAAGACGATGCTCTTGTCCTGTGACTATAGAGCACTTCGCATCGTAAAAATGCCAAAAATTTCCGAAAGTACAAATGGACAGGGAAAGTAACTTAGTTGTCATTTCGGCATTCCTGGCTCTCAACGTACCCATGTATGAACTCAAGTATAATTATTATGATTATGTGTCCGTACTAAATAATAATATATACAATGTAGGGTAAGCAGCAGCATTTGGCCCTGTACAGGCTTTCCATCGTCCACCACACCACAACTGCACGCTCCAGCGATGGTGGTGTGCTGTGGCAACGTTACGTGTCGAGGCCGGCTGGAGGGCGCAGTTATGGTGTGGTCGATGATGGAAAAATATTATGTCCGTAGTGCGTTTTACAAGCATGCGATTCCCACTAACACAATCGGATTGTCGTAATTACATGACTATGTCAACCGCACAACTTCAAAACAATCTGATTCCATAATATTTTGGCTGTTCAATTTTGGTTCAACCGGAACCCCCCTGTAGAGATCTCTGGATCCGCCCCTGGTGTGTGTGTGTGTGTGTGTGTGTGTGTGTGTGTGTGTGTGTGTGAGAGAGAGAGAGAGAGTGTGTGTGTGTGTGTGTGTGTGTGTGTGTGTGTGTGTGTGTGTGTGTGTGTGTGTGTGAGAGAGAGAGAGAGAGAGAGAGAGAGAAAGAGAGAGGGATAGAGAAAGAGCATGAAGACTGACGTGCCAACTACCCTAACACACACACACACACATACACACGGGCATGTTTGCTATTAGTCACCCATTCAAAGCGGCTTATTATAATCTATCTATATTGTGCTGATTGACACTCTGCACTACTCTATTTTATACGAGTGAAATTTACTTCAAGTACATTCATGCAAGATAGGGAAGAGTGATAGCAGAGCAGAGGCATCAGACACGGTATGATCACTACGGTATTTACCGTACCACTCTTCGCCCCAAGTGCCCCGGCCCTGAATCACAATGTTGCACTGATTTGGGCACTAAATTTCCCAAATTTTCGGCTCAGCCCCCCCCCCCCCCCGCCACGAGTAAATTGCATTTCAGATGGCTGACTGTACCACACTGAATTACCTTCCTTCC